>NW_008631457.1:99600-124385 GCF_000691845.1 Merops nubicus | reverse complement strand
GTAGCTGGAGCCTCGTCCCGCTCTTTCGGCCTCGCTGGGGCCTGGGCGCTTCCTCCCAGCCCGGTGATCGCGGGCTGATCCTTGCAGAGAAGGGTGGCCAGGCTCGAGTTTTTGTCTGCGGGAAAACTGCCCGAGAGCCCGGCAAAAAAGGGCTGGGTGGCGGGGGAAGGCGGGGAGGTTGCCGGTAGTCACTGGGAAATAAACGATATCTGGATCTTGGTTCGTGTTAGCCTCTGTGCTTCTTCTGTCTGTCTGAAGCGTGTGTGTGAGCCCACTGACCCAGTACACTGGTAATTTAGCTAGAAAAGTCTGCTTGTAAAAGGAAGAACTGCCTGCTTATTCAGTCATAATCAGCTGGGTTTGTGTTTATATTTTTTTTTCTTTCAGAGGAGTAGGAAGCAGGTGAATAGGCTTTAGAAGTGATCTGATAACATTTTTATGGTATTCAAGTATAGTTTGAGCTAAGCATATAGTGCCTGGCTATGACAGTTACGGCAGAGTGCTATTGCTGCTGTAAATAAGCAGTTTAAGGCTGCCCGTCTTTTTACTTCAAGCTTTTTGTGTGTGTGTTCTTAGTTTGCTGCCTTTGTGGTTGAAGGCAGTCATTCGTTTTTTATCCCTTTGGGTTTTTACATACTGAGCTATAAAAGCCACTCTAGGCAGATAATTTCCCAGCTCTTTACAGCACGACAGCAGGTGTTGGGCCACCTGGTGGGCTCCTCTCCTGGGGGTGTCCCCTGGGAGCACCCAAAGGGAGGGAGTTGCTGATCTGCTTTCCTGGATGCTCTCAGAAAAACGATGGATGTAGCACAGCATTGTCAGAGTTCTTCCCCAAAGAAGGACTCTTGTTTGCTCACATGCAGCTTAAGGGTACTGTGAGTGGAAATAGGCATTCCATCGCACTTGGTGGAGGTACTCTGCCTCCTACATATTTTTCAGGGCATTTGCTTGTTTACGTCAGTGGTAGTGTCACAAATAGGATATACAAGGCTCATGCATATTTGCATGTACAGACGTGTATGCAGATACGTATGGATGTCTGTGTGCTTGTGTTCCTTACTTTGACATTTGTGTTAAAGCTGCTTGGGGACTGGAACAGAGAAGTCAGCTCTTCTGTGTCACATGAAATAAAGAAAGAAGATGTAAATTGCCCCCAAATGGTTAATCTCTTACATTTGAGAAGTGTTGTGATGAGCTTAATGTTTATAGCCTGTCTTGGTCATCTGGGGTCTTGAAAATACTTTGTCATGGGCTCAACGTTCAGAAATATTGAGAACAACTTTAAGAAGAAAGGTTGATCTCTTCAACATTATGCCAAATACTTGGAAGAATCATGTATTCTTAAATATGTTTGTATATCATTTTGGTGAGCATTATGCAGTAAATGGCTGACAAAGATCGTGTAATCATCTCATTCTTTTCAGCTGCCATACTTTTTTTTTTCCATGAAGATTTCTCAACTTTGTATTTTTTCAAGCTTGTGGCCCTTACTAGGGGCAGGATCCACATGTGATGTGCTTCATCAGTATCTCTGCAATGTCTGAAGATGCTTCTTTACTCAGTGTGTAAATTTCCTTGTGTTTCTCGCTGTGTTGAAACTTGAGAGATTTGAGGAAGGAATACTTTATTGCTGGCAAGAATGCTACTTTTGACATAAGACAGTACAACTTAAGTTATTAAACTGGAACTACATGGGGGTTTTTTGAGACAAAATAAAGGTAATTTCTGGTGGAAAAATTAGAAAATACTAGGGATTTCTGTGTAGTATATTGCAGTAAACTGGTCAGTTACCTGTGAATCATATTTATGTTTTTATAATAATTTAGGATGTAGCCTGCTCATTATAAGGCTGAAAGGCTGTGTTGAAAAAGGCATGTAAGCGGTCTGTGGTGTTGATGTTCCCAACTTCTCCTTCTGTCCTCAGACCAACCAGTGAGCGCTGGCCCATCTGTAGGGAGTCCAGGCAGTGCAGCCGGAGGAGCGGGGCCGGCGAGCGAGCCAGCTGCTGCCACAATGCCCACTGTCTTCTGCTCCCTGCTTTTGTTGCTGCTGTCACTGTCTTCCTGGCAAAACCTGGGCTTCTGCGCTCGGCTGGGCTTGCTCCAGCACCTGGTGCAAGAATTGCAGAAATGGCAGAGGCTGGAGAGGTTACAGCCTTGAGGATGCCATCAGCCCATGTGAAAGAGAAAGCTGAACTAAATAGAGTGGTACCAGAGTCTGGGATAAACGCAACTCTCTTTGTCTGCCGGGTGCTAATGGATTGTGTGCTGGAGAAAGGGAATGAACACCGAGCTCAAACTGTTCTTGCCACCTCCATTTTTTTGTACGTTTGCTATGCTTGGCCCCTCTAAACGATGTCGTTTGTATGCGAGTAGGTATAAATTAAGTATTTAACAAATTCCACACGTTTCTTGAGTGTTCTTATAGATGGTAAAACGCTCGCTATTCATTTATTTCTCTGCTTGGCGTTGGAGGTTAGAGGTTAGATGTGTTGTTACAGTATACGCTCTTCTCTGTGTTGCAACATTTGAAAGCTAGAAACAGGGTAACACTGGTATTTACTGCATAGAAGATATCTCGCCACATCCATTCATCTGCCCTTCCTCTACTGCCGTTTAATTCAGTTACAGATGGCTACTTGGGCAGGATCCTTTCTTTTTATTTGTAAATGAGGTGAAGTTCGCTGCACTACTTTGTTTTTGTTACTCGTTAAAACATTCACCTGGTAGCAGATAATGACAAACCCTTCAGTGTAACACTGGGGGCAAGGGAGACAGAGCAGGAGAAACGGGGAGGGGGGGGGTGGGGGAAACCCTCCTGAGCATATGGAGACATCCAGAAAAAGATGTGCATTGTCAGCTGTGATTCCATTGTGTGCTTGCAGACGGGATCTGAGCTGCTTTTCTCTTGAGTATTTAAACCTTACAGAAGTGTTCTTTGGCTTTTACCTATCAAGAGAATCAATCTTGCATAACATATTTTCCACATATTTATTATAGATAATATTTTGATAATATTTTAAGCCTTCAGGGAATAAATACAGTCTCCAGAACTCCTGCTCTGTGTTGGAATAATGTTTTGAGCAGTCATATGTATTGGTGAAGTGGCAACTTTGGGGTACCAAGAATAAATTGTAGTATAGTACCAGTGATTACACATTACTAAGGCATCTTACTATTTCTATGGCCAGGAGTTTGTCAGCAGTATTTACATTACGCAAAAACTCCCTATTTTTAATGAATCAGTAGATCAGCCTTTTCAAAACACACCATGTAGAAAAGTGACATGAAAAATGACAGCTTGCATAGTTTAATCAGTTTAGGATACATAATAAAAAACCCCACCAAAACAACAAAACCCAAACAAAAGCAAACCCAGGGAATTTTTAAAACATAGTTTTAAAACAAAGCTATTTTGTTGGTGTTGGGTATTCAGAAATACTCTTTCCATGATGAAAAAAATGGGAGGAAGAAATTAATTTTCTTTTATTCATTCTTGCATTTACCTGTTGCCTAGAATAGCATATACTCCCTTGAGCATTTAGAATACTTCTGCCAATTTTTATACAATTATTTTGAGTTGATGAATAGTTTGAAAAGTAGATCTTGAATGTGGTGGCTTTGCTGCACTGCATTTTGTTACCGTTTATGATTTTTTCAAGCTTGTTCTATGGAAATTGCACATTATTCAAGTTAAGGACTAATGGAAATTTTATTTAAGAATTTTGTGGAAGTAAAGTAGGCACAATTCCTATGACAAGTGTCTGGTCACTGCGGTGCTTGGCATTTTGAAGTTTGAAATGAGTTCATTAATTGAAATGTCTGAAGCTATACAGCGACATATTGATGATGCACACTTTTTTTTCTTCTGCAGCTGCATCATTATACCCCTCCAAGTCTTGCATTTCCTTAAATGGCTTCCATAACAATCTCATGTTAATGCAGTTACTGGCAGATATTATTCTTGTTTTGCTCTCATTTTAACGGTTACAGCTGATAATAAATCTCACTCTTTCTGTGAGGATGTTTCCATTATTGAAATATTCAGAAGGCTCTTTGTAATAGGCATTTGCTTTTTGTGGCTGAGAAGCAATGCCTGCTGTAAAGCCTTATTATGTTTTCCGGTTTGTTTTTGAACTCTAAGAAGTTACATGCTGTTTGGAAAGAATTTGTATTTTGCTAAGATAGTTCACGTTATATAGAAACCATTAATGTGTTAATGAAAGGGCAGCATGTATAGATGACAAATTAATGAAAATGTCTGCTGAATTTGCTGATTTCATAAATCCTGGGTAGTACAAACCACGTGATCTTCTGTGGGGGATATATTAGGACATAGTGAGAACATATATCTGATGTAGTGATGACTGACAGTTGCTATTTTGATGCTTTTTTAGTGAGCTATGTAAGACACATTGTTGCTCTTTGGTAAGATTTATAATGGGCACATCACAATTGGCTGCTTTATTGGCTGCCTCTGTGGAGAAGTCTAGGATTGAAGAATGGGCATGGAAAGTGAAATAACATTTCACTTGTTAGGTCAGAATTATTATGGAATTTTACTCTTACTCTGCCCATGCTGTAATTCATCTGTGTGAACGGATTTAGTTTTTCATTGCTGTCAGTATTGATCTCTAATGAGCCGTGCTCATGGATTTTGAAGAAAATCACTCCAATTAAAAACAATACAGTATGTCACGTATTTGTACCTCACAGATCATGTAAGAGGTACTAAGCTGCATTTAAAAAGAAAACTTTGAGGATGGAGTAAAGTCTGCCTATGAATAAATTTGATAGTATATACTGGCACTTTTATTAAACATGTTTTTATGAACTTCCACATTCATCATATGCCTGTCTGACAGAATCCATTTAAAAAACAAACATACCCACCACAAACCCCAAGAAGTCATATGTTCTAATATTTGTGCAAGTGAGAGTTCATGTATCACCTGGTCTCCAGTCAGGATTACCTTTCTTTATGCTTCTCCCATCATGCTTTAAGTTTACAAGGTAGCTCTTCAGTTCTTATGCTTTACTTAATTCAAAATTAATGTCAGGATTTGCTGACCAACCACTTACATTATTCCCAGAAGTAAATGTGATTACTGACAAGTAATTTCACTTGCTACCCTTACACAAATTTGTACCTTGGTCTCCAGAGCTATGAGTAATGTTCTCCTCCTGTTCCAGCAATTGCCTAAAATAGATTCTTTGTAGAAGATTGAGTGTATACAGATGAATATGGTATTTATTTTAGTGGATTTCAGAATAGAAATGGATCCACTCTTGAGTTTTGAGGGACATCCCAAGAACCTCCTGATTCTTGTGGGAATGGGTGGGAATTGGCATGGGTAGCACTGTATGTTGTTGCAGACTTGTCTTTCCTTCATTTCAAGCTTCAGAAAGAGCTTGAGAGGGGAAGGCAAAGGACTAATTGACCCTTTCATTGACCCTTACTTCCTGTTCATCACTTTTCTTCACTGACAGTCTAGTTTAGTCAGAGGAATAAATCTGGAATATACCAGATTATATATCTTTTCAGGTATGTAAGCTTGTTGCTAGTTGTATGGTTCGGGAGTTTTATTTGGAAAGAAAGATGTCATTAGTGGTATTTTGAAGGTAGTGCTTCTACTGTGAAACTATAATGTATTGTATTCTTTTTCATGCAGTATTATCATTAACAGTTTTATGAATTGAACAAATGGAAATCAGCAAAACATGGTTCCATTGTTACCCCAGGGGCCATGGTGTAGCAGTCAGGAGCCATGCTACTTGTGTGCAGACTCTTTGAGCTGCAGTTCTGGAGGCCACGAAGATCAGGAGGTGGGATGCAAAAATAAATCATCAGTAGGAAAACACCAGCCACACTAGGTGTCAAGAAGCAAACTGGCTTCTTGAGTAGCTATTCTCATTCATGGGTGTGCAGCAGCTGGAGGACAGGGGATGAGGGGAAATACCTCTGTGTGGGAAATGCCTCTGTCTGCAGTCATCGTTATTGCTCTTGAGTGGAAAAGGTCTCCTTGCTTGGGGCCCGCATTTGCTGGTGAGACAACAACTTCCCTCTGTTGTGCCTCACTGAACTGCAGGTGTCTTAACAGACACTGTAAATCTTGCTTAATCACCAACAGATCTGATAGTGTTTTATTTAAGATTTTATTTTAAGACAATGTGATGTTTTCTGTCAGTGAGGACACACTCAAAACCCCATGTTTGAGATCTGTACAGTGTGTGCTTCTTGGGCATTCCCAAGGAAATAATGTAGTTGTATCTTCAGTGCGTATAAATTTTATATAAGAATACTTCTTTGTTAGTGGCACCCCTGAATAGCCTGTTACAGTTGTGGTATCCTGCTAGTGACTGAAAGAACTTAGGCACAGTTTGTTTGAAGGTTTCTGTGAGATGGCAGAAATGACAGAAAGAATGAAGTTGTTTCTAAATTCCATTTCTCTTGAGGCATAATTAGTGTGCTTTTTTTTTTCCCCCGCTGATGACTCTTGTAGTGTATCTTTCATTTTCTTTATGTTCTGCCTTGTTGTTTGCCAGAATAAGAAGGCAGAAGTGTCTTCTTTGGTACCTTGCTTGGACACATTTGACATAAATTACTGCTTGACCTACAGAAATGAATGTAGGTAGGGTATTTATGTGGGTAGTGGCATGCTGCTTTTTTCCTGCAGAATTGTGTATTGCTGTGAAGTGTGTGATCTCTGCTCTTAAGCTCTATCCTAATGAAGAGCTTTTTGTTTATTTATCCACTAATGCCCATCACTTGGACCTGGAGTATTGTAAGTGGAGATTTAGGGAAGAAACATGCTTCTAAATATATAACTTTTAATAATGGTTCAGAGACATTTTATGAGAACAGTTTCTGCTTTTTAGAGATTTGAAACTCAAGTGTTACAAAGTGAACCAGCAAAGCAGTCAAACAAAAAAGGAACCAAACACTTTCACAGGGAGTTCCCACAGATTCTGTGGTGAAAATAAAGGTTGTATACCATGCTAGTTAATGCAAACATCTTAGTTGCTGTCACTCTGAATTTGCAGTAGGGATAGGTAGGGAGGAAGTTGTGTGCCTGGAGTGATTGTGCAACTGGACGAGAGTTGTAGTTATGTCTGGAAAAGCAGATAATACTCTGCAAAGTTTATGCTTCCCTCTCTGTGTTATGCTTAAAACTGTAATGTGCTGTATTTTTATTTTTCTGTGTCTCTC
The DNA here is from genome assembly GCF_000691845.1 of Merops nubicus. Taxonomy (NCBI): domain Eukaryota; kingdom Metazoa; phylum Chordata; class Aves; order Coraciiformes; family Meropidae; genus Merops; species Merops nubicus. The sequence goes on along the minus strand of NW_008631457.1, from coordinate 117,176 downwards.
TCCAAAAAAAGACTAACATTTTTCTCCTCCATATTTTGTTCCTAGCACACTTGAAATGTATTGGAGTAGCGAGGCCCTACACATGCACAGCCCCTAGAAACTGTTGCCCACCTCGCTGCGTCTTGGTGAGTTGTGTCTATATCCCATTGTGTTTAATGGAATTGTCTTACAGATTCATCTTCTTCATTGAGGAACTTTTATGTGAGTTGTTTTAAATTGATTGTGTGGATATAGCAGAACAAGCCTTGGTTTTAAGTAAAGTGTGATATTACACAGTAAGTCAAAATACAGACATTTTAGATGCTTTCAAAAATAATTCCCAGACTGGCTATGGAAGCAGAGACCTAGCAGTTGTACCAGGATCAGGAATGGGACTCTGCTGAGAGAGGCTGAAGGGATCAATGTGATGTTTTTTGCCACGTTAACTTTGTTTGATACTTTATATACTGTAACTAAGAAATTGATGTTTTAAAATGTGACAATTATGGTCTGTCTTATGGCAGAGGTTGAGTATGAAATAATACAAGCTTTTCCATGCAACTATCTGCACTAATAAATTACTTAAATTGAGGGTTGAAATTGGTATAATGATGCTGATGTCTTAAGTTGCTCAAGCTTTAAAGTCTGATGACTCCATCAGGCAGCGCTGTGTCTAACTCTGCTCACATGAAGGGATAATACCGCTGAGAACTAGAAAAAGGCATCCCTGTGGATTGTTTAAATGCAGACTAATAATAATTCAGTACTGCAGTGAAAGGAAGTAGAATATAAATGATGTGTTTTTATTTTAGGTATGTTTAATATATCAACATACTCGCTTGGTATAAATCTTTCACAAATAGGCGTTTGAGATTTCATGTGAGAAACTTTTCAGGTTACTCATGAATAAATGTTGTCTTTTAACATGTAGAGTGACTTATTAAGGTCAGAAATATGTATTTTTGAGGCTTGCACACTAAATATAGAGGTGGGAAATGAGCTTGCTGAAAAGGTTTTAGTTATTTGTGGGATAACTGTTTACAAAATGCCAGCAGTCTATGGGTAAACTATGTAGGTCCACCTCAAGTATCATTTCCTCTTTTGTCAGTTGCACTGAGCAATGTTTGCAAACTAACAATGCTTTTCTTTAAGCTTTGTGGATTTTCTAGCATCAGTGGATGAAAACAGATTAAGAAGCTTTCAAGTGCTACTGGGATTTTTCCTGTCTTTTCCCTTGTTTATTCTGATAAAACATTTTGCAGTTCATTGTGTTCAGTGAAGTTTATAATACTGGTTAATAGTTTATGTATTATGTTAACTTGAAAATGCTCAGCCACATAGGTGTTAATACTTATTGACACTTATTACACTGTATTACTTAGTATTTATCTACACTACTTCTCTGGACTGCATAATGGTCATAGTAATGTGCATATCTTCTCAATCTGCATTTGTGATCATTTAAGCAAAAAAAGGAAGCAGTAAGAATATAAAATATTCTTTTTTCTAGTGAATAGAACTCATAAGAGAATGAGGTAGGTGTGTGTAATAAAAGGGAAAAATGTCAGAAACAAAATTCTTAAAAAAAAAAAAACAAAAAAACCATGAAATTTTGTTGTCCAGTTGATAGTATGTTTGTTTTCAGTTGTCTCAGTTGTAAATTTCTGTTAAAAGGAGTACATTAGGTAAAGATTGAATAAGGTACATATTCAACTAAACACATACTTGCATATCATTGACTTGGTTTTTTTTTTGGTAGTTAATGTATGGGGGGGGATGGAATCCAAACCTCTTTTGCTTAGTGTTGCTACATTCTGCACCAAAATTATAAATTTGGTTATTACAGTGCCAGAAAGTAATCTGGGACCTTTAAAGGTACTGACTGAAGCAGCGATACTGTGTTTGTGAAGTTCAAAACCTTTAACTAGGAGCAAATGGGAGATAAATATTTGTATATGACATCTATGGTGTTGAAAGTGAGGAAGGAACTACTGTAAAAAATGGATGTCATGAAAGGATTTGGAGGCCAAAGATGAAGTACAGAGGTAGTTCTCTACTCACTGTCCTTTTGCTCTGAAGTGGGTAGCTTTCTGTGTCTTCATGTGATAGTTCAGCAAAAGTAGGTTGCATAACACAAGGAATAGTTTCAAGTTTTGCTTCCTTTGAATCCTTGGAAATTCTTCCACTGATCTCTGGACGTCCAAGATTTCAGTTCTTTTGTTCAATGTGCTTAGATGTTCATCTTCTCCATCACAAGATCAGAGAGCTGTAGCTGTTCACTTTAACCAGCATAACCATCTGAAGTTATACCAGTGTCTGAAGGGTGTGCACTAGTTGGAGTTTTATTTAAGAAATCCTAGCCTTGGCTTTTGACTGGAGTTGCTTGTGGATGTTGGGTTTGATGGCATGTTGTGACACAGTACCACCACTGTGATTGAAACTGTGCACATTCTGCCACTTGAAGTTTCTTGGAAAGTGAAACTACTGCTTAATACTAGATCTATTTTTATATTATAGAACAGATAAGAGTGTGAATTTTGGACTGGTTAGGTGGCTTCAGAATATGTGTTTATGAACTGATAAGAAGTAATGTAAATGACAGAATTTGTATCCACCCCTTTGGAATGCTGGTAGTTGGGGCAGTGGGAAGTAGCTGCTGCATGCTACTGAAGAGCTGTGCAATTAAAGATAGTGAGAAGTTTAGACTTTAGTTAAAAAAAAAAAAAAAAAAAAAAAAGATAAAAATACTAATTTACTTCCTAGTCTGAAATTTTTTCAATCAGAAAACCTTTTATTTTTCCTTTCTCCTTTTCTTTTTGCATGAAGTAGTTTGCTCTGCAAGGGATGTTTCTCAGGAGAAAAAAAAAAAAAAGAGTGGAGATTAGAGAAGTGTGTTTTCTGTCGCTCTTGATCTGGAGAGTGTTTCAATTTAACTTCATAGTGATTTCATTGGTGTTTGTGTTGTAGTTAGTGTCAAGTGTGACAAATGGAAAATATTTCTACGTCTGTTCTGAGTTATCGTACTCCTTATTGTTGTTTACAGCAGTGGTAGATAAAGAAAATTCTGACAGATGTCCCATTTTTGACTGTGTGCTCCTAATACATGTGTGTGTAAAGGCAATGCTGTTGGCAAATAGAGTGCAATACTGAAAATAAAGAATGCCTTGTCTTGAAACAAGTTTTAAGAGCCTTCGGTATTAGTTTAAGGATATAAGTAAGGAACCTACAGTAGGTTCCAAGTATCAAACCTGAATAAGAGCAAGCTAATTTTGATCAGCATGCAAAGCTGGGCTGGACAGGTGCCTACCTGGAGCTTGGGAATCAGCTGAGAGCACCTTAATTCCCATGGGAGCTGTGTTTCTGAAATAAAATACAGGTATGGACAACCCTTAATGAATCAAGTCTTCTCACTTGCAGAGGGGTCTGTGAGTGGTATTTAATCTACGTTGAATTATTTTGTGATAAATAAAGGGCATATGTTCCTGTTCCTAGACCTTGAAACTGGAGAGTTGTTTTGCATGAGATACGATCAGATTATCCTTTTTCTGCCGACCCCTGCTTGGCAGCGACATGAGTTAACGTAAACTGCCTATAAAGATGCCTGTGAAAGTGGATGCTTGATTATAGGGAATTTAATGCAATCAGTGTTAAAATGATACTCCTAATCGGAGAGTGAAGTTCTGTGTAGGTGGTACCATGAGAACAGAAGTATTCGGAAATGAGCATCTATTAGGGTTTATACAATTGCACTCTACAGATACATATATTTTTTTTTTCCCTAAAATTGGAAATGGGGGCTTATGGAAATCTTTGGGGTTTATTTTGTGGAAAAGCTGAAATGTACAGAAATCTAATATACTGCATTTCCTTTAAAACTGATGAAAGTTGAGAATCTTGTAGAGAGAAATCTCATCACACTTGCAACAAGCAGGACTAGATTTGTTAATCATGAAAGCAGTTTGAAAGTTTGAAACTATTCCAGTAATGAAAGTACTGTGATATTTTTGAGGCCGCAAGGTTCAAATTTGTTATACATCTGGAGTAAACCATTCTTAAATATGTGAAACTCATTACCTACTGTGAATTAATTTAAATGGAGTGCTCTGTCAGTGAAATTTGTACTGAATTGGTGGAACCAAGCTTCATATATATCCAGGACTGTTGAAAACATTCATTCAGTTGACTGAAGTTGAGTTTTGTATGTAGCTATATCCTAGAATATTATTTTTAACAATTTCATTTCAGTGAGACAAAAAATATTTAGGAAATGAGATTGCTAACTTGATTGTATTAACTTTTTAAATATTGGTTTTGGCTTAGTAATGGGGTTTACTAAGATTTTTTTCATTTCTTACCTTGATAGGAGCCTTTTTATATGGGCAAAGGTATGGTATATACATATATACGCATTTGCAGAAGAAATAGCTGTCATTATCATCCGTGGAAAATCAATATATAGTTTAAATACAGATTGATGACATTGTGCCACCAGTATTGGAGCCTGGGAATTATAGAGGGGTCAAGAACAGGACAACTGAGCACTTGCATCATCAAAGAAGATGAGATGCATTTACTTGGGCAGATTTTCCTCTGGGCCTGCCTTTAGCCCCTGAATTGCAAAGAGTGAAATATTTACCCAGCTTGGCTCTTGACAGTAAATAGTATTAATTAAATACAGGGCTTGAAAATGACACTGGTATTTCAGATTAAGGCCAGTAGATTTTGCCTTGGCTTTCTGGAAATTGAATTCCAGTAGTCTGTTTATTTGACAGCATTATAGTACAATAATTTGAGGTTTATGGATATTTCTGTACATTAAAGTGGGTGAATTTTTATAATGTCACAGTGCTGGGATGTTAGGCTCAGAAGACTTATGTGACTAGAATAGTAAGTGAGTTTGCAGCTGGTTAATGCAAAGCATGGCACTGCGTTTCAATCTGATTAATTTACCTCTGTGTTAACTGGACAGGCAAGAAATTGCAGGTTTTCTTTTTAAAAGAAACTTTGGATGTTGAAAGGTTCAGATGAAAGGTCCTAGATAAGTTGCAGATGTTAGGAAGTTAAGTATTATTAAAATTATTTAGAAATACTGAGTGAGCTTTACAGTATCATTTGTGAAGGACTCTATTAAAAATGTTTTATAAAATCCTCCTCTTGACAGCACACCACAAGTAAAAAGGGGAACTGATGCTCCTGCAGACACACTACCTGTCAGCACTTCAGTGCAGTGTTAAAACTCCATTTCCAGCTGTGGCCATGAGAAATGAAGAATATGCCCTTTTCTTCTGTTCTGACATCTCTGGCTTATGGTCCAGTTTCTTCCCTTTTTTCATTATCAATGCTTTAATTTCGTAAGTAATCCCACTTTGATAAATTGCAGTGTTCTGTATACACCAAACTCTGTATCTTTCAAAATGACAACGATAGGCAATCTAGCAATATTTAAAATTAGAACTGAGAAAATAATTACTTTTATTGTGGGTGTTGCAAATCAGTTCATCCGTGAGGGAAACTGTAGTAGTGTCAGAGGGAGTTAAAATGTTTCCATTCATGTTTTTTCAGCATGTTTTTCCTTTGCTTCTATTTGAATATTCTCACTTAAGCTTTGAATCATCATCCATATGAGTAGCACATGGAATTGAAGATCCCTTTTTATGTTGGGTTCCTTCAATCTCTAGGTACCTGTTTTATAGCTGTAGAAGAGTGAAATATCTCCTTCGCTCACTTGTTTGGGTTCTAAGCTGGAAACTCTACTGTGTGGTGCCGCAGTTTAGTAAGTAGTATTTTAAAATGGGATAAAAACATCTACATTCCTCTACAAGTAGGTGGCCAACACACATGAAATTTCACTTGGATTAATTTTTATGGCCTTTGAGCTTTTAGTTGTGGTTTTTTGCTTGGCTTCTCTTCACAGATCCTGGTTAAATGTGTTTTTATTGCTCAGTGCTGCTGAACAGACTCATGTAAAACTTTTTCAGTCTGGAGTTACAGTATATAACTTCCAGAATGTATCCTGCAGTGAAGTAGTGTTTATGTGTCTGATGGAATATGAAGCTTGACACATGATGACTGATGTTTAAAATATTCCTTGTTCCTGACTGTGACTTTAGTCTTTCCTTCTTTGGTCATTATCCAAGCTGATCAATGCTGAAAGATTTGAGGCATCAATACACAGGAGTCTGTTATATAACACTGTGGTTGCCATGCTTAAAATGTACTCGATACAAATCCACAGAAGGAAAGAAACAAAAGACCCAAACTGCCCAAATTAGGCTGTTTTATATGAAATATCACATGCTATTCTAGCGCTGTCATACCCCAAGCACACCACCACCACTACTGTTCACCACAGGCCTTGTGCCACAGCTGAAAGGGTTAAATGCACTTGTTCTGTTAATTGCTTTTGTTAGTTATTGTCAAATACACTGTGTGTATAACACATCTTATTTACAGCAGTGTGTACTTATTTTTGCATATCAGAATGGAACCCTGCACATGGTGCTCAGGACATGTTTTAGGTGCTGTGGGCACGTTTTAGAAGGGGAAAAAAAAGGGCAAACAAACAAAAAAACCCACAACAAACAAAAAACAAAACAAAACCCCCCACAAACAAACAAAAAAACCCACCAACAACAAAAAAAATCCAAACACAACAGAAAACACCAACCCAAGTAACAGGCTGCAGCTGCTGAACTTGATTCCAGTAACAGTAGTTACCAGAGTTGCCTCCTACTTAGTCTTCCTCGTATTTGCTTCATCACTCCATTTCTGATCTATTTCCTTCTGCCCACAGCTTTCAGGAGAAGTGTTTTGTGTGTTGTGGTCTTCAGATATGATCTGATAAAGCTTTAGGGAAGTCTGTTCTCCTTCACCTTTGCCATCAGTTTAAGACCCCAGGCAGCAACGCAGGAGGAGCGATGTTTTGGTCAGGACAGCTTGACCCGTGATTGTGGTACTCTCTGAGTTGGATGTATTTGTGTGCTGAGCAGCTCTGGGCAGAGCTCTGCTGCCTCTGGAGCAGCTCTGATTTTTAATGCTGAGCAAATGCTGTGTGGGGGCACTGGATTAACTTTGGTGGCAAGCCCCTGCCTGTTGCGTGTGCCCTGCATTAAAGGACAGTAGTTTCTCCACCTGCTTGCTTTTATAGAATTAATTTATTTGTCTGCTGACCGTAAGGTGGTCTTTTCAGACGAGGTCCTGCGAAGGGAGCTCAGGCGTGTGTTCACAGATGTATTTAGCAATTAAATCCCTGTGTGGATGCTGTTAATGTTTTGAGATAGCTTACTTCATGTCGAAGTAGGGTAAGCTATCTGAAACAAAAGCATTTTTCCTGGTGAATTGAGTATTTGTGCAACTTGAAACAGTGTGTGTTTTTTCTGTTGGTCATTTTTTTTTTTTCCTCGGTTCAGTGGCTGAAATGAAAAATCCGTTATAGACACAGCTCTTTTCTTTGTATCAGAGGTGTCATTGTCCATAATTAAATGGATACATTTGACTACAAAAATATACAATTAATTAAAGTTTCATGTGGTTGCCACTACCTATTGCATCTTTTCTTCCAAATGCTTTGATAAGGTCAACATGAAGTATTTCACCATGTAAAACTGCTGAATTCTTCAAAACCTGCAAAGATCAAAATGAGACGCTTAGATCTCTCAGAGCAAATGAGCAGTAAAAGTGTGAACTTTATATAATGTCTGGCGAAGGTAGAAATAAACCCTTAAAAATTTAAACCCACTAGTGAGTATTTTGTGTTTTGGTGGGAAGGGACATATGCCATAACATTCCCTGCTCTTGCCATGATCTGGGGGCTGTTCTTACTGTCCTGGTTTTGTGAAAGTATCATATGAGCATACTGGTAACTTTTTCATAATGAGCTATACTCTGTTATGTTACACTTGTGTGTAAATAATTTTTACTCAAGTTGTATTGCAGAAGCTGAGAAAGGAAGAGGGTGAGCCTGCCCTTAGAATTTCCTTGGGGGAGGAGGGACTTTTAGAGAGACAAGATTCTGAGAAGGGAAATCGGAGGGTATCTTGCACAAAGGTTGAGCTAACTAGCAATACAGGAAAGATGAAAATGTAAAATCCAATGTTGAGTTGAACCTCCTTCTGCTAAATGAAAATCTTTCTCACGTACATCAGCTGAGTGTAAAGACAGCACTATGTTTTACTGTTTTTTAACTGCTTTTACTTAGCACTGACAGGGAGGGAAGTCAGTAAAAGGGGACTGGTATTTTCTTAGTGTCTTGAGGAGCAGAATAAATTAATGCAATGTGATTTTTCTGTAAGGGTGCATACCTGCAACAACACAGGAATGCTTTATTTAGGATTTTAATAATTGAAAACGTGGGGGGTTTTCTGTGTGTGTTTTTTCTGTTATAACTTGTACTGGTGGTGTGTGACCAGTTTTCAGTTCTGTCCTGTTGCTTTGTTCAGGATAATCCTTGCTACTCTTACACCATGCCAGTAATGGGCTCTGTGGGTCTTACTGTGCCAAACTTCTGCTGTTCTTGTGTTGTGTTGTGTTGAACAGGCAGTTAAAGGATTTATTCAGGCTGACTGAGGGTCAGATACAAAAATTGAACATAGTGTTACCTTGCACAACTTTCTTTTGTTTAATCAACAAATAATTTAGAAAAGGAGGCAGGACCCATTTGTAGAATTTGGGAACTCAAAGATGTTCACCCCTGCACATGACGGAAATTCCCCCATAATTATACCCATGGGAATGCTCTTCCACAGGTAATGGCAGGGATGGAGCTGGTCCTTGTGCTGAAGAGCCAGGAGCTCACTCTTCAGTTCCAACTTTTCCAGGGGTAGCTTGAGCTGCAGTTCCCTCACTTTCTTAGCTGTAAAATGGCATCCTCATTGTTTTCGCTTTGTGCAGAACTCTGATTCATTGTTGTTCCTGGACTGCATAGGGAAAATAAATATATTGATGAATTTAATTTCCTCAAATGTAAATAAAATGCCTGCTTCTGTCTACCTACGCTGTGAATGAATACTAAAATCGTAAAAAATGCTAGAGAGAACTCGCCTATTGAAATGTTGAAGCAATGGCCTTTTGCTATTTAAGTAAACAAGAATCAACCTAGATAGTTTTGAGTTAGCTGTTTTTTTGTCTGCTTACGTTTTGAGATAAAACATTGAGTATTGACTTCACATTTCACAGAGGAAGAATATAAAAATTATCTCTGTGAAGAGTGACAATGGAGTTACTCTTTGAAATTCTAATTTAACACTTCAGTAATGGGTCAGGCCTGCTCTGAATCCTCTGTGGGATTATTTGATTTGCTGTCCGGTTAACATCAAGGAAAATTGGATTTCTTTAAATTACTGGAGGTGCTGGCTATCACCTTATAATGGAACCACCTGGGAGAGTTTGTTGTTTTAAATTAGGGCTGTCACCTGATGACTAAGAGATTATATGAGTGGGATTTATTTTTAAGATTTGCCTTGAGGTTGAAAGTTATATTTTAATTTTTCTTCTTTTAATTACCGTCAATGGTATAATTGGAGATTGATATAATTGGGGAATAAGGGAAAAATGTCGTCTTAACGTGGGATGGGGATGGGGGATTTAGTATTTGTTTTGTCTACAGTGTTATTTATGTATGGAGAAGTTTTTCTTTCATGTTTGTTTTATTGACATAAATATTTTGTGCCCAAACAAGAAGAATATTTTTTTTTTTTATTACAAAATGGATTATTAAATGATATTCAGTATGACTGTGGAACTGAAGGGAGATGTTCTGCTTTTTACAAGTAGACAAAGAAGCAGCTTGAATATTTTGCAGGTTTATGCATGTAACATTTATCCTGCCAAGGCCTGTAAAATTAATTTGCAAAGTATTGAAATACAGACACTCAAATATTTTATGCTGTGTCATACAAAGGGAGTATTTGGCAGTTAATTATAACTTGAATGGAGGGGGATAAAGGCAGGATTTCAGCTAATAATGAATTCACTCCAACATTTTACTTTTCACTCTTTTATGTTGGATATTCTGTGCATATTGCTGTTAAAATTTTTTCAGTCACAGTTCACCTTTAAAAGCTACATGACATACTAGTCATATTTTAGCAGGTTACATATTTCTGTGTTTTACAAATGAAATAGAATTTTTAAACATGCAAATATTGTTTGCTATATTACAGGGTATAAATTAATGTGACGAGAAGCTGAGCATCGTGCATCATTTTACAGTCATTGAGTGTCTCTCCAGGAGTGCTGAATGGAGGCAGGCTGGGCAGCATGTGCTGCCCATGCTGAGATGTTTCACAAGGCTTTTTGACATGGGTTTTGGAATGAGTGACAGGCCTGGTTCCAGTGTCAGTCTGAGCATGGCCTCCCAGCAGAATTTTCCATTGCCTGTGTGTCACGTACCACGTGTCAGCCTTCCATCAGAGCTTTCTGGTTTGAGTAACTGTGGCTGTACCTTGTTTGGATTGCATGCTGAACAGAATTTGCTTACTGCTGCTTCTGAGATTTCTGGTCTGCTATATTTTTTGAGGGAAGAACACAAGTGCATTTATTCTTGTACAGTTCTACGTATATCAATTAGTATCAATTTTCAATTTGTTTATTGGTATATTGCACCAAGTTTTTGGAGTTGTTGATAGCTATGGGAGTGTACGCGTTGACCATTTCTGAGGACTTGCAATTCTGGGAGGAAATACTGGGTCAAACAACATAGTCACCAGTGTTGTACTTGTGTAGGGGAGGGAAGATTTTTAGGATATGAAAGTTTTTCTGTGCCTTCTAGGAGCTGGCAGAGATGTAAGTAACACAGCGCAGTAAAGGTTGCAAAGATAGAAAATACACAGATTTATTTTACAGTATCTCCATGAAGGGTTTGTTTACAGAGGCAGAAAAGCACTTCTTGTGTCCGCTGGCTGCAGTGGGTGTGGGCAGGGCTGGGCATGGGGCCTGCGAGTGAAGAATGGCTGAATGGCGAGCACGTGTTGGGCTGGGTGCCTCCTGGTGATAGGAGAGGTCCTGCAGCCACCCCTTCACTGCTTGCTAAAAATAGCCACAAAGGAGTAAGGAGAGTACCCCAAAGAAGTGTGATTTTATTATTGGCAGGTGAAGTGCATCTCAATTTTGCCTTTCCCTTAACCCTGAGGTGACCCTTTGGAAAGTGGAGGATGGGTCAAACTCTCATTAGCTGAGATCTGGAGGCTTCCTGAATATAAACTTAGAGGGTTTGCCCAATGGTCTGGCCAACTCATCAGGTTTTCTCTAGAATTCAACTTGGCCCAAAGCTGAGGTTCAAAAAAAGAAAAAAAAAAAAGATTGGCACTTCATAACATAACTTATACAGACTGTTTCACGTGACATTTTGCTTTTACTAGCTGTTGTTTTCTGTCTTTTCTTAGTAGTAGATTGATGGTTTAGGCTTTATTTCAGATATGTTTTCTCTGCTGTATTTATATACAAAATACTGCTAAGAGTAAAGGAAGTGGTACAGATTTTTTTTCAAGCTTGCTTATAGCATGCATAGAGAAGTCATAAATATGTTCAAAGTCCTAATGGAAAACTTCTTCAGTATTGTAGGAATTTTTCTGAGTCACTGTTTTGGGGGATCATTTACCATGGAAGAGATAGTCACTCAGCAGATACTGCACTGGGAGTTTGGGTTGTATTTTGGAAGGTAATTCATAAGACGACTTTTCTTTGTGATCGCATAATTTCTCCCAGTGGCAACAACTGCTTTCATAGGAAACCAGTAGTAAGAGCATGGATTTGATGCGTTTTTAGTTTTCTCTAATGCAGCTAAACATCTGGAAGTAAGCAGAGCCATCATCATCTGAGCAACCAGCTTTCTACAGAATCTCAGGAAGTACTCTTGACCACTTCTTGCAAATGGCTGCTACAGTTATCTGGTGTCTATTTTTTTTTGTTCATATCCTCAATGTAGCAGCCTGTACACATTGTTAGGGTCAATGTGACATCTGGACAGTATTCCTTCCTGCTTACTATTAAGTTCTTACTATCGTGCTTGTTGCTCTGTGTGAAATGAATATGTATTAAGCTACGTGATGTGAAGCTTGAGGTAGGGGTTCTATAGGAAAGTCAGTGGCAGAAACCAGGGTGAGAACCTAAACTCTGTGGCTTCTGGATAATTATGAGCAAATCAATAGGGTGATGGCTAGTTACAAACAAAATAGTGTAATTTGTAAGCATTGAAAGTAGCTTAGTCAACTTGAATTTCATTTCTAGAAGTGTATGTATTGCAGAGTGAGGAGTTGGTAACTGAGCAGTATCTGTGTAAATAAGCTCTGTCCTAGGGAACTTTTTGCCTTCAGACCTGTGCTATGTTCATATTAGCCAGGTCTTTAAATACAGAATAAATGAACAAGAATAAAAACTCTGTCAACAACTTGATAAGGTGTTTAAGACAATCTTGATTTCCCCCTCTCTCTGCTCCTTCTCTGCTTTCACAGGCTCTGCTTTCTGCTCCTGTCTAGCGGAGATAACACAGTAAATGCCTGAGCTCTTGCAAGGAAGGCTGTCACATTGGTGTTTAACTGACTTTGAAGCAGTGCAGCTGTAAAGGGGAAATGAATTCTGTTCTCTGTCAAAATCTGTAAAAGAGTGTTTGTTTTAGCAGCTACTGAAGATGGAAGTGTTTATTCCATGACTGCGTTGGTTGTCAAAGCTGGACATATTTTCCTGTATTAATGATATTTGGAATTTTTCGTTAGTTATTTCCTCTTGGTCCTTGAAAGGAGTATTGAGACGGTGATTGCTGGCCCAAACTTTCCAGCTCTTCTTTCTGCATTTGAATGGAAATCTTGGAATTCCACTGGGGAGGGGAGGGGGAGTGTGTATGTGTGCGCACGCATATATAATTGTGTTACGTAAAACTTTAGCAGTTGCCAATGTCTGATACTTCCTGATCCAAAAAGGCAATAGGTTTTCGTACAAGAGGCAGAGGGGCAGCTCTTCCATTTTGTCAGGTGATGGAAGACTGTTCTTAATGTGCATGCAACACAGCTGATCAATCATCTTTTTCCTTTTTCATATGACTTCTGTAAAAGACTACTTCTGCTCCTGATGTGTGGAATTCGATCTTGATATGAAAAGACTGACCAGTATTTGGATACTTACTGTTTCTGAAATGTATGTTATTCTGTGTAATTTATTTCAAAAGCAGCTTTTCACATGCGCTTACCAGATCTTAGCCATTCAAGACAAAGAAAATCTTCTGCAGGGTTTCTGATGCAGTATTGCTGTAGTGAGAGGAAAAAAGGGTGAAGTAATAGGGTTGGAGTATTTTCAGATTGATTGTCTCCTCAAGATAGATCTTTCTTAAGCTGAAACTTAAGTATAAGGGATTGAAATTGGAAACAATAACCGTGCTAAATAAGCCTATCACGATCTTGGCATCATTAGAAGAGTGAGCAAGCAGTGAGGGAAGCTGGATTTGTGCTGATGTTGCTTACAATGGTATGTAACTTACTAATTACCTTTGTCGTAAAATGGTTGGTAAAAAGCCAAAATACTGCTTCCCAAGTTCCCTAGGATCCTTGTTTTGAGGGGATTATACTTCCTGGTGTTTTTACAAGAATTACATAGATGCCAAAATGTTTCCCAAGCTTCTGTTTGATGATCAATACAATATAACAGAGAAGACTGACCAAAAATTACTGAGGAAGTGAGTAGGAGAGAGGAAAAAAAAAAAATGTATGAGAATAAATGAATCCTATAGCTGTGTATTTATGCATCTTCTCTAGCCTGCTCATTTTCAGTCTGGTTTCTAAAGGAAATGAAACTCATGTGATCATGACTGAGACAAAACATGTTTGTGGGGTAATATGTGTGTTTGCCGTTTCCTTCCTCTGCCCTGGAGACACCATGCTTCTGCAGGTTTCAAGAAAACACGTGGTCAGGTAGGTGACTGCCATCCTGTTGCGAAGGAAGGACCTTACCTGCTGACAACCCTGTTTCGGCATCAGAAAATGATTGTGGGACAGCAAAATTATGGGTGGCTGAGGGCATGGGGCAGTCAAATGCAGGGGTGTTAGCGTGTTTGTCAAACTAAGTGTCTGTGTGCCTTGCTCTTCCTGTTTGGCAGCTCGAGATTGAAAGATGTTTTGATGAAGGGGAGTTGTGAGATTTAAGACTTCCATAAATCAGAAACTAGGATATATCAAGAGAGTGTTTTATGTGCTTCAAAATCTATTGATAGAAGTCATATACTTATATAATCTTCTGAGATGTATTGGATACTTACAATTTAGAACTCCCTTTCTTTAAAGAAGAGTGTGAATAGCTTGATATACACTGAGAAATTCAGGTTACATAGGCAGATTACAGATCCTTTCATTCTACTAAAGTAAAGTTGTAGTCTTATTTTTTTGCCTTAACATCCATTATTTTTCTCTAAGTCTCCGTTGATATTCAAGGTAGAGGCAGGAAGAAGTGTTCTCTGGCAGTGGGGCAGTGCAGGCCTTCATTTGTCCTTCCCCAAATCTAACGTAATGATTTTGGCTGTCAGTGCTGCAAGTTGTTTGTTTCAGCCTCAGATAATCAATCTGATTAAGTATCTTGGCAGTATTTGATATTATACAGAAAGTAGTTGAGATGGCAGTGATATTTCACTGAGCTACTGCTCATGTGGAAAGCTTCATTTTAATAGTCTTGATGATAACAAAAACTCACTGAAAAGAGTGAGGTGGAGAGATATATGTGTGTGTGTATATATCTTTTTAGTGCAAGTGATTGTAGACATAAGCCACTATAAGAACTTTCTCTTTCATACGCAGTTCCCATTTAGATGAGTGAAAGCAGTGGGATTAATGTAGTTAATTTTCAGTGTCACTCAATAAAAAGGTTGAGGAAAAAGTTCTCATCATGGTAACATGCTACTGACAAATGTCACGAACTCAAGCTGTTGCTGGCCAGCTTTGGGTTCATCAGAGATTTTTGCAAGGTGGAAGATGCCCTTGGTCAAGTCTGGTGCTCCTGGTGAGGCTGGCTGTACTTCAGGAAAGCTGGAAAGTGCAACATTGTCTTACTTGCCCTAAACAGGTTCTTCAGCATGACTGCAGGCCAGCTTTAACCTAGGCTTCCTTCATTCCCAAATTCAGTGGCTGATGGCTTTGCTTCAGTTTATCTTGGAAAATAACACCTAATAATTTTTTTCTGCTGGTGTTTCCCCATCAAAGCCCATCACTTGCCAGCTCCCAGCCAGACTCACCAAGTCCAGGGCTGCAGAGCCTGCTGGCCTGGAGTCATGGTTTCATCCCTTCTGGTCTCCCTTGCCTTCCCTCCCTTTCTCAGTGTAAGAAAGGCTAAAACTTCTCCACTTCAAAGAATCAAGGCAGAAGTTAACTTTACAAAAGAAAAAAACAAACCAAACAAACAAAACCAAACAATTGAACTGTAAATAAAATTGCCTTCTATTGAAAAACTTTCTTCATTCACTTTCCTCAGCTTTAAAAGTAAAATGGACAGAGTGCCTGGGATGTCTGAGTTAGCTTCCTGACTGTAGCCGAAAAAAATTCAGGCATGCTTTTTAAGGAATGGTTATTTAAAAGTTGTGTTTTTGTTGCAGCATGATTATATATTTAACAGGAAGTGAGGCTGTAGTCTTTATGGCATCTCAGACAATTTTCTTTTTTGTCCTATGGTAATACTGCTTAATCATTGTTTTGCAAATAAATGTATTAAATTCAAAACCTGTATCAATATAATGTTTTCAATTTCCTTCTGACTCCTGGTTCTTGGTCTGAGTGGACCATAGGAAGATGATAATAGGACCTGAACCTGAGGTTTTTAGTGCTTCGTGTGCTGCAGTGGATAGCTATGAGCTCTTCAGAAGGGATAGGCAAGGGAGGACAGGTGGTTAGGGACCTGCTGCACCACTTAGGCACGTACAAGTCTTTGGGGCCGGGTGCGATGCACCCAAGGGCACCGAGGGAGCTGGTGGAAGTGGTTACCAAGCCACTTGGCATCACTTACCATCAGTCCTGCCCAAGCAGGGAGGTTCCAGTTGACTAGAGGCTAGCAGATGTGACACCATCTACAAAAGGGGCCAGAAGGAAGATCTGGGGAACTACAGGTCTGTCAGTCTGACCTCAGTGCCAGGGAAGGTTATGGAGCAAATCATCTTGAGTGCCATCACATGGCATGTACAGGACAACCAGGTGATTCGGTCCAGTCATTATGGGAGGTCCTCCTTGACTAACCTGATCTCTTTCTATGACAAGGTGACCCAATAAATGGATGAGGGCAAGGCTGGAAGTGTTGTCCACCTAGACTTCAGTAAAGCTTTTGACATTGTTTCCCACAGTATCTTCCCAGAGAATCCAGCTGCTCATAGCTCGGATGGATGTTCTCTTTTCTGGGTAAAGAGATGGCCCAGAGAGTGGTGAGGAATGGAGTTAACTCTGGTAGGTGGTCAGTTGCAAGTGGTGTTCTCCAGGGCTTGGGACTGGGGCCTGTTCTCTTTAATATCATTATCAATGAAAGGGGTGAGGGGATTGAGGACACTCTCAGTGAGTTTGCAGATGACACCAAATTGGGTGAGAGTGTTGATCTGTTTGAGTGTTGTGAGGCTCTATAGAGTAATCTGGACGGACTGGATCAATGGGCCAAAGCCAATGGGGTGAAGTTCAACAAGACCAAGTGCCAGGTCTTGCACTTTAGTCACAACTCCTTGCAATGCTCCAGGCTTGGGGAAGAGAGTCTGGAAACTGGCTTGTGGAAAAGGATTGGGGATGGTTGGTCAACAGCCAGTTGAGATGAGCCAGTGTGTGCCTAAGTAGCCAAGAAGGCCACCAGCATCCTGGCTTAGATCAGCGCTAGTGTGGCCAGCAGGACTAGGGCAGGGATCATCCCCCTGCACTGGAGACTAAGGAAGCTGCCCCTTGAGTTCTGCATTCAGTTTTGGGCGTTCAAAGAAGGACCTTGAGGGGCTGGAGTGTGTCCAGAGAAGGGCAATGAATCTTGGGAGAGGTCTAGAGCCCAAACTCGTGAGGAGCAACTGAGGGATCTGGGGGTGTTGATCCTGGAGTAAAGGAGGCTTAGGGGAGACCTCCTGGCTCTTGACAAGTCCCTGAAAGGCAGTTGGAGTGAGACGGGTCCGTCTCCTCTCCCAAGGAACAAGTGATAGGATGGGGAAATAGCCTCAGGCTGCACCAGGGGAGGTCTAGGAGGTTGGACATGAGCAACAATTTCTTCCCCACCAGGGTTGTCCAGGCCTGGCCCAAGCAGCCCAGGGCTATGGTGGAGTCCCCATCCCTGGAGGGGTTTCAAAGCCATGGAGATGTGGTGCTAAGGGACATGGGTCAGTGCTACAGGAGGGGTTAGACTTGATCTTAAAGGTCTCTTCCAACCAAAATGATTCTGTGATTCTGTAAGTACAAAGCACATCTGGAACTTGTGTTTTATATGGAGGAAAAACACTGAATTTTTAAATCAGTAAAACATACAAAAATAATTAACTTTTTGAGATAAAACCAAGCAGGGAATTACTGGGAAGAATCTCTTGATGCCTCTTAGATATTTTTTAAAGACTTTTTTGATTGGCGAAGTCTTTAATGAATAGCATTTCTTGACCCTGTGTAGGAGCAGTATTTCCCTAC
>NW_008631457.1:92498-99588 GCF_000691845.1 Merops nubicus | reverse complement strand
TCCCTACAGTAGCTCGCATAAGGATTGCGTGTAGTGGCTCAGAGCAACAGGTAACCTTTCCAGAACGCTTCACGTGGGAAAGAAATGGTCTGGGACCTGTCCTGCACAGGCTTCCATTTGAGAGTCAGAGGCGTGAAGCGTTGGTATTTTCCTGGAGACCACCAGCCCTGCTCTGTTACTTTGGTAGCAATGCAGTCACCTGCTTACAGCTGTGGGCACTTGGTGCGTGTTGTGTAAGGTACCAGGAGCGCCACTGTCAGTGTGCCTCTTACCATCCTGTGCTAGCAGGATTTGACAGCTGACAAAACAACCGTGTGGAAGTTGACGTTTGTGCCAGATGTTTTTCATTATATGTTTTTATAGGCTTGATTTTTCATGTGTGTTCTTTGTATTGGCAGCTTTAATATTTTTTTTTTTTTTTGCAGATCAAGCTTAATTGTCTTTCTTTTATGCACATCTATATTTTAGTGATTAAACTTTTACCACAAAATGCACTTTAAATTAAAAGTGCTGTGCAGAAAATAAAAGCTTGCTGCAAAGATGACCTAAAAAGATTTGACCATTCTTTAGGCTTTAGAAAAAGGAGTTGAGAGCATTTTATTCTGATAGAGAAGCTTTTGACCACCTGAGGAACTTAACACAGCATTTTTCCTTTCATTACCTTATGGCAGCCCTTAAACTCCTAAGGAGCAGACACGAGTCCTGTTATTCATAATCAAGTGTATAATTTAAGTTTTTGCACTGACTTAGCTAGATTCTGATAATATTTGTTATCTTATGACAGTCTCTGAATCCGTGACAAACAAATGAAGTACCCCTGAAGCTCAAGTTGTCTCTTGGGTTTAGCCTTTCTGCCACTTGTTTTCCTGATGCATCACAGAGGAAATAAACATAATGGAGTCCTTCGGTGGTCACACAGCTCCCAGTATACATTCATGCCAGCTCTCAGCCCCTTTTCACAAGAGTGCCTTTGGAAATGGGAGTGAAGGGTAAGAAACATGGTCTAGGGCTTTAACAAGTGTCTTAAGTTAAGGGGGGTAGGGCTAAGCCAGGTTTCTATTTTCCTTTTCTCAAAAATAGTGAGATATCTGATACATGCTTGCTCTGTGTGAGAGTGAGATTATAGTTTCAGCAATCCTTCACAGACATCATGGATGAAAGATTCTGAAATACTAAGTAGCCAGTGCTGTTGGTGTCTTTTTTGGTGGTGACAGGGACTTGAGTTATAAAATTGCCAACTTGCCCTATTCAAGTGAGGGTTTTAAACATCTGTAGTAAGCATCAGGACTGCTGAGGGGGTTGGCATGGGGTGATACTTTCATCCTCACTGGAAGGTTTATCCTGAATCTTACTCTAACAGGACTTTTAAAAATAAAAAGTTGTTGAAAAGGACTGGTTTGGGTAAATTAGTTTGGTTGTTTGTGTTTGTTTGTTTGTTTTTTTTTTTAATGAATGCTGCCTTTTAGTAAATCTGAGTGCTGTTAATCTGAAGTTGAACAGTCAGCAGTTGCAGCAGTGCTTCTGTCCCTCTGCTCCTATATGGGGCGAGGATAACGTGGAGAGGAACAGAAACCGGGTGCCGTTGCTTCTGCCCTAACACATCTGTGATTGTCTTCCAAAGGGGATTTGATCCTGGAGAAAAGAAAATAATGGAAAAAAGACTCGTGTTTACAGCAGTAAGGTGGTGGGGGAATCCACTAAAGTCTGCTGAATGTGGTGGAACAAAATTTCATGGGCGTTTTAAAAACAGTAAATGTAATTGTTGACTCATTTATGTGTTTCCTTTAACGTAATGTCCCACCCACCCACACTTGCTCTGCTCTGCTACACTTTACCAGCCTGTTGGTGTGTAATATTGTTGCTGTAATCCTGCCCTTCCCTCTCTCGACTTCTCCCTTAAGGGCTTTCAGATAATGGTTTGAAATGTTAACACTTCTCTTTTTCAAAAATGTTTTTCCTCAGCTTTCAAATGAGCACCACTTTGAATTGTACTTCTGATACTTTTCATTTTTCTGCATTTAAGAAATGGAATGGAGCACTCTCAGTCTTTGTTTCCCTTTGGTAGCAGAAACCGTAAAAATAAATAGGACCTAATATGTGCCAGCATTACAGAACTGGTAGTGTTATCTGCATACATTTGAACACCAATCAGAGTTCCAATTTTATGAAAAATCTCATCTCCTTTTACCAAATGCAGCATTTGTGTGCATTTTAATATAACAGTCAGGGTGATAAATTAAGAGAAGCATGTGGAAGGGCAATAAAATGAAAAATTTGAACTGCAGAAGCCTTTGAAAACTTGATCATTCTACTCAAGTGACAAACGTTTTTAGCAAGGAGACTGTTATGGCATGTTAGTAGGTTTGTAAATATATTAATTTGTATGTTTGACTACAAATACTATGATGGATATTTTTATAACCATCCTTTAAGAACATATTTTATTTAAGGATACTACAGTGTCCAAAAAGTACATAAATTTCTGTTGCACTGTTTATATCAGTAATAGCCAACAAATTCTAAATTAAGTCCTACTCTTATTTTTCATGTTCAAGTATATTCTATGGTTTCTGTTCCCAGATCTCCTAAACTGAGAGCTAAAATGGTGATTTCAACAGTGAGCTAAAATGGTGATTTCAACAGTCACGGATTTCTGTGTTTGTTTTTGTATAGACAACATGTATGGCATTGTTTCAACATTATGTGAATTAAATGCTTGTATGCTTTCTGTATATCTCAGGATTTGGTCAATAGCAGAAGTTAAAAGTCTGGCCTCTTATGATTCAGGCAAGTAAATAAATCATCATAAACTCTGGCAGAAGCGGAAAGATTTGGCTATTGCATCTAGCGCTGTTCTAGAAATTAAACGAGTATTTAGCTGTCTCTCAAGTGTAATAAAAAAATTGATGTTACTAAAATATTCACTGTTATTACCAGGCAAGAGAGGTAGGAGAAAAACCTGTCAAGTAACAATTTCACTTTTCACATAAATGCCTTTTATTCCTTTCCTCTACACATTCTTTTCCTGTTGTTTTTCGATCTTGTGGTGTTACATCACTTGCACACTTATTTTTTAATGGCTCTTGTGAAAGTATCACTCTATTACTTCCAGCTGAGTAAGTGCTCAGTTGCACCTCATAAGCTTTCCAAGTCACGTCTCCCAACAACGAAAACCCCGTTAGGAAAACAACTGAGTTTTTAAAGCTCCATTCTTGTTCTCATGTACCATGTTAACCATGCTTCGAGCTGACGGCAGACCTAGCAATGAACCACGGTGCAGTAATTTCAGTTATTCCATTCAATGGTGATGTAGATGTTGATCAGTTTTCAGATACTAATCCTGTGCCTTAATATAGCAGTTGGCCACGTGTGAGCTCATCCTGTTACAGAGTGGCCTTTGGGGAGAACGAGTCCTGAAACACTTGGACCTGGAGTTTACACATTTCTTAGAAACTGAAGAAAACATGGATGGATGATTTCAAAGGCAGTGACAAAGTACCACTGGCCGATGCCAATGAAAAGCAAATAAAACATCAACCTTTCCTAAGGCAGAGTATAGGCCAGACTGACTTCCTTGATTGTGTTTTATGAAATTTGTCTTGTACTTAAACTTTGAAACCAAGTTCTTGGGCTGTTCAAGTGCTGTTAGCAGTGAAAAAATGTTGGAAGGATATGCAAGACTTTTTATTCTAGTGCCAGTTCTGATATTCAACCTTAAAGTCAACAACTTTTGTCACTAGGAATGTAATATAACTAATAGCAGAGGAAAATGTCAGCCCAGATGTCTGGGGATGGTTCTTCTGCTGTTGTAAATAAGTGGGAATTCTTGTGAAAGAAACTTTCTGCATTGGGAGTGTTTTGGAGAGGCTCCACACAGGCTTCAGCTGCCTTTCATTTGCCTGCCTTAACTGTATGTTGTGTTCATCTTTGCTCCTAAAAGTTGTGTGTAAATGGTTGCCTGTCATCCTGCAAATAGCCAGCAGAGCTGTGTTTGCAAAGGCAGCTTTGAGCATGTGTGCACAAAAGGACAAGTGGCTGTTCTGTGCATTTTGTACTATCTGAAATGACTTTTTGCTAGAATTTTTCATTGTGCTGTTGTTCTTTGACTCTGTAACTTCAGAATATTACCATATGTAAGGTTCAAATCCTTACTGTAAAGTATTAGTACTCTTAAGTCTGTCTATTTTCCAACATTTTAATGTTTTCTGCTGAATTATGGGTGTTTGGTTTAGTTATCTTGCTTTAGCCAAACATTTTTGTCCAATACTGCCAATTTCATGATCTGTAGGGAAGGTATGCTTAATTTATGATCCAAGGACACTTGTGAAGGGCTTGTGTGTATGTGTGTTCAAAGGCAGAATTAAGAATAAATCCTCTGGGTTGTTTCTCTTTGACGTTTTTAAACTACAAGTATGTGTTTTAATGGATTTCCTCAGTACTGTGGTGTGTGGAAACTGTACAGTTCTTGTTCTACCTTGTTCTTAACCTGCTTTTCATTGTCTTTCTTTTTGTTTGGTTCCTATGAAATATGAGAATGAGATTTCTAATGTGTAGCGTGTTGGAACAGGTTTTGCTGCCATCTCCTTTCTTCCCATTTGTGTGTTCGGGTACACACAGGTTTGAGAATTATCTACCTTTGCTTGCTGATCAGAACATTTAATTTCTTTGCAGGGTTAAAAAGAAGACCTACTTCTGTAAATCAGTACAAATTTATCTCTCTTCACTGGAGTTGTACTTCTGTACTTTTGGTAGATGTGACCTGCTTATTCTAATTAACTCTTGGGCAGAAGTCAACAATACTGAGTGGGAAAGACCCCAGCCAGACCTGGTGTACATTGGAGCTGGTGAGGTGGTTAACACTTTCTGCTTGCTGTCAGAAGTACTTGACTATATTACCTTGTTTTCACATTAAAACTAGGTTCAGGTCTGCACCCTTGAGTACTTGAAGGTTTTTTAATTTCTTTTCTTTCCCTCTCTCCCTTTTTTAAAAATTGCTATTATTTTTGTTCATGTAGAAAACTTTAGTGAGTGAGGCTTCTGGAGTTCAGAGATCAGAGTGCTCCTCAACTTGGCAGCAGAACTGTCTATTTTAACAGATTTATGTGAACTGGATATGAAGAGTATTTTCTTCAGTCATAAATTTTAAGTGTTTGTTTCTGATGGCATTTTGAGGCGATCTACTGACATAAGGGTGTGCATGAGGGGTTTTTTTAAGCATTAGCTGAAATTTTTTTTGTGACACTAAAATACTATGTCTAGAAAACAAAGTAAAACTTGTCGGCTAGTCAAGGTTTTTTCCAATCCTGAGGAAATTAGAAGAAATAATTAATTCCAAGGGCACCTCTAATATATATGCAAGACCTTTTTAGGCCAAATTTAGTAATCTGTGATTTTTTGGATTCTGGATCACTGCAAGGAGAAATGTTCTTAAAATCTGTTTGTATGGTTCTTCCTCTCATGATGTTTGCACATGGTGTTTCCAAAAACCTCTCCTTAGCTATTTTAAGATAAGCCAGAGGGGAAGAAAAAAAACAACTGATAATGGTCTGTAACTTCTTGAATGTTGCTTTATGAAGTTAACTGTTTGGAGGACTCAGGTAGATGTTTTATATTGTTGTTTCACAGAACCAAAATAAAATCATGCCATCTTTGTAGTAAGAATGGTAAGTTTGACAGTTGGAGCAGTTGCTGCAGTTGTCTGGGTTTCTAATGCCTCTATCATGCTATCTGGTTTTGTGTGAGCTTTTTATTTATTTTGGCTTACTCATTTTGTGCACTTCTTTTTTCCTTTGAAGAATTTCCCTTTGGAGATCTGCTCTCTTGTGCTGAGCTAAGAGAAGCACTACAGAAATGCTTTCTTTTTTTTGAGAGAGAGATGTCACATTTTAATTATTTTTATTTTTTGACTGCCAACGTTTCAAACAATTCATGCAGCCGTGTTTTGTTACTTGAGAAAGTTTTGTGCTCTACTGGGACATATATATCTCTTCAGATGACTTTCCAACACTTGTGTAACTGACTGTGCATCACTAAATACCATCAGGCTTTCATTTCAGAAGCCAGGCAGATTGCTTATTTGTTTCTGCACCAGCATTGAACTGCAGAGCTGCTGGATACCGGTCTGTGGCAAATGATGCTTAGTTGCCCAAGTTATATTGCTTGTGCTTGTGTACTGACCTTTTGGGTGGTTGACGGTCTGTGCAAGTGGCCCCTGCGTGCATCCCAGGCGTTGACAGACAGGGGATATGATGCCCTGGAGGAGGGCTCCTCTCTTGGGAGCCTGCGTATTCTCCCATTTGGGCCCCTTCCAAATGTTATGAAGCACAGTGTGAGTTTTGTAGGGTTGCTCAGCCTGCGGTCTCAGTTTTCTAAGTTTTAATGTGTGTCATATCAGCTTTTTAAAATGTAAGACACACCTGAGTCTTTCTGGCTGTTACTTGAAATCCTAGTTCACAAGGACACTTGTTTCAAGAAGTGAAAGTTTTTCATTTGTGTGACGAGGAAGAGGAATAAAAATAAGCTATCGTATATTCTTGTTTACTAATAACATAAATTGATGGAAATGCAATGTTCGTGTAGAATAATGCTACTTGGAAGAACATTTAGGGGAAGAAAAATCTTCTTTATAATTTTTCATAAAGAATTCTAAATACTAAGCACTAAACTCAAGGTATTGCTGACATGCCTTTTCTCCATATCACAGAGTAGGGAAATGCTGTTCTGTTTTTTATTACTGCTGCGGTTTGGGGTCAGGGCCACCCCCAGAACCGTAACAGACGCTCTCTGTTAACCCACTCTCCCCACCCCCAAAACGGAAGGAGAAAAGGAGTAAGGGACAGAGATTTATTGATTAGAAAAGGAAAACAGCTTTAATACTACCACTAATAATGATAGTAATAGTGATAATAAAATAGACTATGTACAATTATATACAAAATTGGTATGGAACCCAACTCCCCCCTCATGGCAACATGTCACTGTCACCCCCGGCTAGGAAGCAGTCCCTGGGGAGAGGGTCCCAGGCTGGACTCAGCCACAGACTGCAACTGGGTACAGGAGCTGGATTCTGGAACTCAGTTCAGGAACACAG
>NW_008631457.1:86802-92466 GCF_000691845.1 Merops nubicus | reverse complement strand
AAAGGCGGTGGGGTTGCCAGCCACTGCAGGAGCAGCCAGCAGGCCAGAAGCAGGCAGCAGAAGAACAATGAAAGGGGTGACAGAAGGCCTTGCCCCTGCTAACCCTTCAGCTTTCACTGGATATGACAGATATGGGATGGAATACCCCATTGGTGAATCCTGGGGTCAGTTATTCTGTCCGTTTCTCCCTGCAGGTGTGGGGTGCTCACTGTCCCACTCTGTGTGGGATCCAAGCTCAGCAGTGGCCTTGATCTGCATACCAATCCCTGGCAGTAACTCTAAACATGAAGTCTTATCACTGCTAAAACCAGACAGTTTGTGAAAATGCTGCTAACTTCAGACAAGACAGCTAATTAGAAGAGCTTTAGCTAAAAAGTAAAATTGCTGAGCAGAGCCAGCTCTGTTTTACCCCAAACCAGGACAATTACATTCTGCAATTCTTGACTTCCTGGATTATCTTTTAAACCTTTTTGGCTGCACGGAAAGGATTGACTGACTTGGTACTTGCTGTGGTCATAGGTGTCAGGGCACATGGAGCAGTGTCCCACAGAGCTTGTGACTTTGTACCCTCAAAGTGTTTAGCAACCTGTAGAGATTGTAACAGCAAACATTTCAACCAACTTAGAAAATGTTGCTATTCCAAAAAGAAAATAATAATTTAACCTTAAATAAACACTTTCTGAAACTTGCTAGGGGGAAAAAAAAGTGTTTTATTCTTATTTGGTGTTTTTGTTTCTGGGTAGACTGCACATCTGCAAAGGTTGTGTCCTGTTTAGTCCATCATGTTGGCTGGACAGGGTGGTTGGTTGCAGCAGCATTTTATATGTAGTACAACTACGTAAATGCCAATCAAGTTGTAAACAGCTTAAAATACAACTGAGTTTGGAAGAAAAATCAGATTTTAACAGTACAATACAAATCTGTCTACTCCATACAAAATACAGTCTGGAACATACACACCTACTTAATGCCAATCTTATGTGTGTGACTTGGCAAAGCATGTTGGCTTTTTATCAGGTGGACAAAGTAAAAAGTAAACTTGGTGGGTATCGGGCAGATTAGAAGCTCAGTTCTGACGCAATAGATTATTGCTGGGATGTAGCTTTTATGAGGCTACAGTAAGTTTAATAACACTAGTAATAGTGAAATCATTACCAGTTTGAAATCTCTTAAGCCTATCTGGAGGTGGGCGGGACCACACAAACAGCATCCTCTCTTCTTGAAGCTCTGCCAGTCTCTTTGCATTGTGTTTGCACTTTGTGTAGCTGAGCTGGCTTTAGCCATTGAT
This sequence comes from Merops nubicus, assembly GCF_000691845.1. Taxonomy (NCBI): domain Eukaryota; kingdom Metazoa; phylum Chordata; class Aves; order Coraciiformes; family Meropidae; genus Merops; species Merops nubicus. The sequence goes on along the minus strand of NW_008631457.1, from coordinate 91,178 downwards.
AGGCTTTGAATGTGAAGTAGTAGTGGAGCGTGTTGTATTCTGGGTATTTTTGGATTACTGTTTCTGAAGGTGGACCCTTTAACGTGGGTTTATTTGTCAGCCATGCATAAAATTGTGGTCTGCTATACACTCACTCTAGAGTAGGTAGAGATGCACGCCCCATTCAGATGAACATTGCGTCTACCTGGAAGGCTGCTGAGCCAGCTTAGCACAAGAATAGGTTACTGTACAGGTTTAGGTGTTTCCTCAGTTTCGGCAGTGGACAGAAAATGCCCTTGTGCCTGGCTCAAGCTAAAGGAATAACTTGCTGCTTGGGTCCTGTGCTCCTGTGTCACATTTGACTTCGGGAAAGTGAAAGCCAGGCCACTTTTGACAGATCTTTTTCTTTACGTTCTCACTTTGGTGTAGAGTTCAAGGGTTACTTAAGGAATAAAATGATTGTTCTGATTTGTTTGCCAGTGATAGTAAATTCCGCTATAGAATTCCAATGAATTGTTGAAACTGTAAATTTAAATACTAAACAGAATAAGAGCAGTTATTTAAGCAAAATATTGTCTGAGCAATGTTCAAAACCAATCTTTTAGTTGGCTTAGAAAGCTAATTAATGAGAGGGTCTTCAGGTCTTGGAAAAACCCTGAAAGTTATTTGCTTTTCAGATGTAAAATAGGGTTATGTAATAAGTATAAGCATTCTCTACCTTTCAGTCTACAAATAAAGAACATGGCTCCAAAGACACCAGTTTGCCCAAATAGCTTGGATATTCTTGAAAACACTATTAAATAATTACTAGTTTTGACTTAGATACTGTTTCTATATAATATCTAGTGGGTATTGAATAAGTATGAAAGAAAAGGTTAACTGCTTTGACTTCTTAAACATGCTTTTTTTTTTTAAAACTGAAACTGAGCCAGGGTTTTTTAGCATTTTTCAGCAAGGGAACATCTCCTCCACCTTCAATGTATTCAAGACCATCCTGCACTTTCCTGATAGAGACTTACTGTTAAAACACTCTACATATAGGACCCTGTGCTGAGCATGGCCTTTTGGACCACCACTTGGAATCTGCTGCCTTTTAATGTTTTTCTGTAAATCTGTGATGTAAGTCTTTTGGCTATAGCAGAATGTGCATTTTAATAGTGTTAGTACTGTAAAAATCATAACTCTCATAATTTTCCTCTTAGATAAATCTTCCACTAGTAATGCATTATTTCCAGATTTCTTTGTTTCATCTGCTGTATTGGAAAATGTAAGTTTTTACACTTGAGTACATGTGAAATCATTTTAAACCAACAATAAATACATATCCACATATGGACTTTTCATGGGCCCTGATTTTCAGGACAGCAATTAAATACATGCTCTTTTTTTAAGCAAACATGTACCTAACATTTAACTGAGTGTGTGAAGCGAGCCCTCACTGAGTAACACAAGCTTTGTTAAATAGGGGTACCTTCTGAGCTGGAAATGAAACTTGCTAAGTTTTTTTTTTCTTGATAGACTCCATATGAAATGTGAGGAAGCCCAGACCCAGTTGTACCTGAATATTATGGAAATATCAGCTTGGATATTATTGAAATACAATTGCAGAATTGGAAATAATAAGTGAAAAAAAAAGATATTTTCATTTTTTCTCATGTTCAGGCTGAAAAGTGAATGAAATCTGGGTTGCTTTACATTGAAAGCTTTCAGGTCTTGCATGATAGTTTCGTACACATATTCCATCAAGAAGACTATAAATGCTTGAAAATAGCAGCAATGAACTAAAGAGGCATTTTTCAGCCTATCCATAGAACTCTTTCTGTGACATTAGCAGACATCTTTAATCAGTGGCTTTTGGCTTTGGTTTTTAAAGGCAATTTGTTGTGAGCTGCACATCTTGCTGTGCCAAGCAAGTGTGGGGCTGCCGAGGTGCTGGGGCTGGTGTGTACGTTGGAGGGGCCTCTGACTGCACTTGATTCTTCTATCTCATTCTCCCAAAAACCAGCAGGTCCAGTCTTGTTGGTGGCCTTGGGGCAGTCCTAAGGAAGCAGGGTAGTTACAACCAAAGTACTTGAAATGCCTCTTGCTGTATGACAGTGGTTGGAGGGCCTGTTTTCTAGCATTCCACCCTTCTTTTCTAAACTCTCAATGGAGACTTTGTGGGAATTCTGTGAGGCTTTCTGAGAAGCCTGATACCCATCTAAAATCATTCTTAATGGAAAAGCTCATGAAGTGCTGGTGTGAGTCTGAGATGCTGTCTTGGTAGCAGACTCCTGCCTTGAAGCTGGCTTTGTCACATGTTCTGGCTGGAAGAGCCAAGTCCAGGAGACAGGAGATCTGTTGATTGAAAGCAACTTCATGCCATTAAGAAATGCTGTGACCCCGTTCATCCATCTGTCCAGGCTGGTGGTTGCTCCTTCCTTCAGAAGCAGAGGAAATCAAAGATTCCAGGTGTGGCCCAGCTTTATTTGCTTTCACAGAGCGGGCTAAACAGAAGTATTTATGAGGGTTTTTCTAAGTGGGTACTCCTCCTCTGTCAAAATTACATCAGTTCTGTGGAGTTGTTACAGCTGGATGATTACATACCTTGGAGTCAGCAATGCATCCTTCATCTCTTTTAGTGAATCAAAGTGTGAATATTTCTGCAGTGTTAATGTTGACATACTGGTGCTTCTTGGTAAAGATGTTTTCTTCTACCAAGGCTGCTTGGTGTCCGATGCAGGCCTGAAATTTTCCACCAAGGTAGTCTTAATCTCCGTATTTCTCAACTCTCAGTAATAATAAAAAAAGTGCTGCATTTTCCTCTTAGATGTCTTCCTTTCCTTAGGTGTCCTTTGAAGGAGTCTCCTTGTTAAAGATTCTGTACTTTGAGAAGTATTCCCACTTTCTACTCTTGTTGCATAAGAGTTGCTGATGGAACACGGGTCTGAATTTGTTTGCCTTGCAAAATGATCAGCCTTTCCCCTTGGTGCCTTGGTCAGTTCCATCCAAGGCAAAATCAGTCATCTGTGAAAGGTCTAAGAAGACTCCAGCATCTTATTTGCTGAGGCTAAGTCTCTGATTGCCCTTGCCAGAACTTCCTCAAGTGTTCTGGAAGTTCTTGTTGAGATATCATGGATATCATATGGGAACATCTCGGGTTTTCTTTGATATTCCACAAGGAAGCTAGCAAGCTACTCAAGTTTTTGTTCTCATCAATGTTCATGCAATGAACTGTAGCAGGTCTCTGTCTCCCTTCAAGAATTGCATAGAAGGGCAGATAGCATTTTTTCTTTAAAAAGATGCAAACACTGCTTTGAACATTATAATGAAACCATACAGAACCACTGAGCTCTAGCCTGTAAATAGATTATGTAAATATAAATAGAGTTGAAAAGAAGTTTTGCTTAGAGAGTCTTGTGACTGTGCTCAGGAAAGCCTGTTTCTTTCAAGTGGCTTTGAGGAATGTATAATCCCAAAGTTAGATGGGTCTTTCATGTTCCATAGTGCAGCAGGGCAAGAATGCCCAAATTTAGTGTTTGGATGGGCTCATCATAAACCAAGAACTACATAGACTTTGGTTGTTGCCTTGAGAGGTTGCCTAGAGAGGTTGTGGAGTCTCCATCTTCAGAGATATTCAAAATCTATATGGACATGATCCTATGCAGCCTGCTTTGGCTGACCCTGCTTTTAGGAGGGGGTTGAACTAAATGATCTGCAGAGGTCCCTTCCAACCTCAGCCATTCTGTGATTGTGTCACAATGATTCCAGTGTAAATCTCCCTAGTTTGGAGATGAGGACAGGATAATGGGGTAACTCCATGCAGTTTCTGTACTCATTTGCATTTTGTTTTGTTTTGTACATCCGTATGTTGTTTTCCTTAACAGTAACAAAGATAAAGTTAATGAAATAATGGTATTACATAAGTAAAAAGTTCAGTCATTGTGCATTTGCATGTCACTGTAGAACATCCAAAGCAGCACTGGTGACTGTCAAGTGACCGAACTACAAAATTGTGTGCTATCTGTCTTTGATAGGATTGATAGTTTGATTTAGGTTTTAAGTGGCTTGGATGGGCAGGAAAACATATGGTCCTGACTGGTTATGCAGCCTTCTCCCATGTCCAAGGCTTAAGAAAAGGATTCTCTTTGTTACCACCTTGAGGAATATCAGCTGCTGTAGTTGTGTACTGAACCTGATTTTTTTTTTAGGATCATGGTGTTGTGTTTGGAGGTAAAGGATCTTCTGATCTCCATGGTGGCTTTTGGAAGGTAAATTGACAGGACACAGGGGAAAGAGGTTACTGCTGACCAGTTAAAGTCATTCTGACAATTCCATTGCTGCTTTGGTGTTGGAGAGAACCCAGCTTTATAACTGCTGGTTCTGACTATGGTATGCTGCCAAAAATGTTGCCGGAA
>NW_008631457.1:0-86786 GCF_000691845.1 Merops nubicus | reverse complement strand
AATGCAAAAGAGGACAAAAATTTGGACTTTAACAGCTTATACATCATCCAAAGTGAATGGAATTTCATGGGACAAAATAAAAAGTTATATAGCCCACAGGGATTTCCTCTGCTGAGAATCAAAGGTATATTGTAAACCACTGAGGTGTAGGCACTGCTGCTTGAGAAAGTTTCAGGATCCTTTATGATGAAAGGACTTGGGCAGGCGAAGTACGAGGGTTACTAACAAGTCTCAATAGAAAGTGCATAACAGTGTTATTGGAAATGTCCCATTGACCTCAATATGTCTTTGTTTTATTTCTTTCTTTCATTGTTGCTTTTTGACATTGAGACTGTGTTGAAAAGATACTGTGATTTGATGGTTTTGGGTATGCGTGGCCATTATCTTGGTGGCCTGGGTTAAATTCAACTCTGGCAAATAAATGTCCTGAAATTACTAGAAACCTCATTCTTCTGAAAGCAAGTCTTGAAATTACAGGAGTTTGCCTGTCATGGTATATGAAGGTTTTAAGCATGCTGCATTTGTTGCTAGTTAAATGCATTAATTCTAATGCCTGTGTATTATGTACTTAACTATTGGACAAAGAATTATTATGATGTGTACTAGAAGATTATAGTATTTTCCAAATCTACAGAAATTCTAACCAGATTCTTACTACTCTGCAAACAGCAGTCTTGAGCGTAATAGGAAACCCTGCAGGGTGCCATTAGCTTTCGTAGGGAACCTTGCAAGACAGAGGCTGTCACCTTATGTTTGTGCAGCTCACAGAACACCAAAGCTTTAACTCTAAATAGGGTTTTTAGGAACAACTGAAAGAGTGAATTTGAGGATGTCTGACTGGCCTGCTCCTGATTTTCATTCCACTTCTCAGATATCTGGGACATTCTTGCTTTTTCAGCCTTGATGGACTCTGGACAGTTGGGTCAAAATTCACAAACTGGCAGGCACATTGCAGTTTTGAATGCATTGCTCCTCTAGGTATCCATGTGGAAAAATAAAATTTCATTAAAATTGTAAAAGGCAAGTACATTTGACAACTTTGTAATGAAAGTTAATTTGTTTGGTGTATAGATTTAGTCAGGATATGACTGGAACTGTCTTAATCTCATCTAGCAAGCACCTTCAGTGGGTAGTTGTAGCTTGACTTCAGGAGCTGGTATTCAGAGGTCTAAGAATCAGTTAATGAAAAGCAGTGTGATGAGAAGAGTGCTGCGGAAAAGTGGGGAGCTTTCCAATTCTTATTTAAAATATACATAAACTCCCAGGATTTCTGAAAATGATACTTAAGTTATCCTGCAAGTTATTTTTTTCCTTTATATTTCTGTGAAGTTAAAGAAACAAAGACACAAGTGTTTGTAACCAATTTTTACTGCAGAAACAAAAGCTTTTCAGCAGGTGATATTACTGAAGGCTGTAGATCTTCCTGATGCAGCCATTCATATCACTGCCACTGGTAAAGGAATTGCCGGTAAAGAAAACAAATTTCTTTTTTCTTTTTTTTTTTACTGCTTTCATTGCTTTTTTTAGCCAAGCTGCACACAGGACTCTTCAGTCATGCAGTAGAGTAGCAAGTGGCTTTATTCCACCGGACTGGCCAATACAATCAACACTTAGGTGAAGAAATTACAGATAACTGCAACAGGATTATCTCTGATATTTAACTTGTGATCTCTAGAAGCTCAGAGCACATGTGTTGTCCAGAAATTGGTGGCAGTGCCCCAGCCAGCCTGCATTTGTTGCAGGAAGCTTGAGCTGTCAGAGCAGGACTGGGAGCAGACCTTTGTTCCAGGCAAGTTGTTGCTGGGGTGGTTGGAGGACATTTCTTGACTCCCCCAGCTTATGTTGCATCCAGTCAGGTGAAGCACGAATTATATCCTTCAGCAGCTGCATGTTGGGTTTTTTTTTTTTTTGTTTTTAATACTGTACAACAGTTCTTGTGTGTTTTACATGAGCAGATTGAGGGACTTTCTTTGTACCGATGGGTTCCTCATCTATGTATGTACCTTATGAAAAAGGCAACAAAAGTGCAAGCTAAAGTAAAAATAAAAGCAGTGATATTGTTTTCATAGAACGTATTAGGATGGCAAAGGATGTAACAAGAGTCATAATCAGAGGGTCTGTATACAGAGAGGTCTTGGCTCCCGCTGCAGGTAGACTGGCTGTGGCATAGCAAAATTACATACAGGAATGTAAGGAATTAAAAGTCATAACATTACCAGGAGTTAAACTCATCTGAGTCTAAGCATAGGAGAACATTTTAATGCTTTATTAAAATCAACAGTTAAACACAACTTGCAGTAAAAGATAAGAACTAGAAAAGTCATAACTCCAACCCAACAGCACAGATTTTTTGAGCAGCAGCATATTAGTAAAATAAATTTTGAATCCATGCTGTTAAGAATCCTGTGGTAGAGTGGTGTAGCAAGGAAAACCTCCTTTGAGACTGTGGTTTAGCAGCTAATCTTAGCAAATTATGCATTACTTGATATATGAATCAAATCAAAACAAAAGGAAGTAGAGGACTGGAATAAGCAGACTAAACTGAAGTCAGAAATCAGAAATCAGAATGAGCAGACTGAACGCTTAACACTGGGATTGGCGTGAGTTCAGCACAGGTTCTATACAGGTAGGATGGTGTGCTTACTAGTTGAGTTGTCTTGTTTGAAGCTAATGGTTAATAGTTTAGAAGTTGATTAACTCGTCATACCAGTCTCACCATACTTTTGTTTATCTCAAACTAGATGAAAGGTTTCTTTAAGTATGGTTACTGTAGTGCTGCATTCCTGATGATGCCGGTAGCTAATGACGCTCTTTGTTGTAGAAATCAGGAAAAGTGGGTTGAGCCTATGGGATTTGTGTGGCTGAAGTATGAAAATATTATGTCCTAAATGGCAAGGTCTTGCTGGAACAACTTCGTAGGTAATCTCACTAATAATAGATGCCTGTAGTTTTTGCTTTTCAGATTAATTTACTCACATGCTGTAATGCTGATTCACTTCCACCCATGCCAAAATGCTGCTTCTAAAACCAAAATTTTTTTTTTTTTTTTTTTGAAAAAGATTTCTCCGTATTTCTTAGAGTGCTTGGTATGGGTGTCTGGTTTCTGACAGCAATACTGTCTGGTGGCAGATTTTTCTTCAAAATCTGTTGGACACACAGGTTCTGGTTGGTCAGATGGGCTGACATTTAACATGAGTTGATTTCATTACATTAATTAAAACAATCCTTGTGGTATGCAGACTTGTATTTCCATTTGAATTTTTAATTTAAATACAAAGAAATTATTCAGAAATGTTTACATAATAGAATGTTTGCCATAAAGTGCCATTAATTCTCTTACAGTGAGTGATAAGAGGCTGTGAGACTTTCTTGCCTGTTTGACTTATTTTTCTAATTTTTCAGTGAAGTGTGGGTGGGGCAGAATTGGCATTGGGGACTAGAGAAAGATTTCTGGATTTGCGATTAGTTTAACTGAAATATCCTTGTGTTTCCTACAAATTTCATTTTGACTGTGTTTATTGAAAAGCAAGATGATTTTACTGAGGTGATGTTGGCATGTCTTCCCAAAGCAGATCCCTGTGTAATGTACTGGATGTTTATGGAAGGTCCTGGGGTTACTCATTCTCCATCCAAATGAAAAGTTGTCTTTGGAAATACAGCCCCTGCCAAGGTACCTCTTGGGGCTGCTACTTGGGCTGAGACTGTAACTTAGTCTCCTTATTAACCTTTGGTCCCCATACAAAGTATTGCATCCCTTGGTAACTTCATTATGTACTTTATTATGTCATATCTAGCTGTGTTAAGGACCCATCGACCATGATCACAGCAAAACATGGGTTAATTCAGTTCTGCATAAATGGGGTTCAGCCGATAAAGGACATGATAGTTTTTCACATGATAGGTGTTGCAGTTTAACTCCTGCCTCCCCACGTTGACTCTTACATAGCTGTTGTGCACTTCCATCTTCTAAGCCAAGTACTTAGATGCAAAAATGTAAGTGGGAAGATCAAAACCTGTAGGTTTTCAAGCCTGCCTGGACAGGCTGTCGTTGTTATAGTGTGTGTACAGTCAGTTCTGTAGGATGCCTCTTGTGCGTTCCTTGTTTCTTCACGAGAAAAGTCATCTAGTCTTAGCAGGAACTTACTGAGAAAGCCTGGGGCTTTGAGTTATTGTGAAGACTGAAATGTAGAGAGAATGTATTTGGGGGTAGTACTGAGCAGTGACATCCCCTTGTAATGTGCCTATCCACTCTGGCCCTCCTGGAGACAGGGCATCGTCCTACAGAGAGCTGAGAACAGACCAGAAATGTGGGCTTGGGATCTGCTTTTGCGGTATATTGCAAATTTTCATAATTTTTTGCAGGTTTACTAGACAATACTGATGTTTGAGGAACTACATAGTTGTTCTAAAATAACCTTCTAAATAAACTTTTAATACAAGAAGGAATCTGTAATTTCTTTGGTGTCTCTATCCACCCCTATCACCCTTGCCTTGCCCCTATTTTGATCTTGCAGAATGATGCCAATATCCTGGGATTTATAGTTCTCCCATTTACATTCACCTGAAGAAGGAGTGAAGCTCCCAGTATCCTAACTGGAACTTTTTCATCTATGAAATATATGACAACATTTTGCATTTAAAAGCAGTACATTAAATAGTTAAGTAGACTTGTTATTTGGCGAGAAGGCTACAGATGTTGAAAGGGTGAATTCATCACAGATAAGAACTGGAGAAGCAAGTGATTTAGAATATGACAGTTGGATTTTTGGAAGTAGATTGGAAAATTAGTATTCCTGATTGTTCTCCAGAATGGCCAGGTGCCTATTCTTCTAGTCTCTCTATTTGTTTATTTAGGTTTTAAGTCTTTCAGTTATCTTTTATATGGTCTTCAGAAAGTGCTTGCTAACATAATTGTGATTCAGCAGAGTAATGCTTTCTTCCTTTTACTGCCTTAAAATCAATTTTTTGCCTTCTATTGAATATTGTGTTGGTTTCCCATCTGCTTTAGACAGTTGGCTTGTAAAGGTTGCAAGCAAAGTTTGGCCATAAAGATGCAGCCAAATTAAAAATGCAGCAGAATGCTTCTTTTGTTTTCAGTTGACTAAAGAATTTTTTAGCTACAACCCCAGTTTCTGTATGAGGAAGAGGAGGAGGCTCTAAGGATGGTCTCTGCCAACTGTAGGCAGGGATGGAAAATGGTTACTGGTTTAGGATCCTGTTCTGAGTTTGGCTTTTGGCAGTCTGGGGACAGTAGAGTTGGTGTTCTGGTTCATTTTTTACTTTGTATAACAATATATTAAAAAAACCCAAACAAACAACCCAAACCAAAACAAAAACAAACAGAAACAAACAAACAAACAACAAAAACAAAAGAAACAAAAAACAAACAAACAAAAACAAAACAAAAAAACAACCAAACAAACAAAACAAAAACAAACAAACAAACAAACCAAAAAACACCAACACCCCCTTGCCCCAAATCTCTGCAAGGCTTCAGATGATATCTTAGAGGTACAGTTGGGTGCCTCCTGCTAACAGACTGAGATAAGCATTATCTGAAATCTCTTCAGTTTTCTAGAATAATAAATCTGTGCAGAAGTAACAAAATGGTGAATACAATGCCTTTGAAAAGTTTTCTTTTCCACTTTTTTGCATTACTTTGTACCTTGTTTTATTTTTGCTTCGTGAATAAGAATCGTGTAGTTATAGACAATGTTAGAAACTTTGACTATTACCAAATAATATCAAATCAAGTCTAGGCATTCATGAGATTGGAGCCAACATTTCATGACTTGCCAAGGCAAGAAAGATTCAGTAGTAATGAAAACTGAGTATGCCATCTTCATGAAAGTGTTCAAGTCTCTGGTAAGACTGGAATTCTGCTGTTGGTTACATCATTTGTGAGGAGCTACATGTGTGCAGCTGATGTCTTGCCTTAATGTACCTAAGCAAAGGCCAGCCTGTAGAAGTTTGGTTGGTTGTTTTGGGTGTGTGGGGTTTTGTTGTTTGGTTTTTTTTTGTTTTTTTTTTTTTGCTAGAACACTGGTGTTTTCCATTTAATGTGTGCAATGCTGAAGCAAATTTGAAAGAAAATTATCATGTATACTGGTTGTTCTAAAGTGTAGTTTAGAACTATCAGTACATAATTTTACCACAGCCTGCTGAAAGTTCTCCTTTTATAAAATCTGTAGTATATTTGGAGTACTTGTTGGCTGAGGAAAAAAATGCAGAACTATTGTAGTGTGAATTTGTTAAGCCCTGTGTAGTGTGGCTGTTGCATTTAGTCCTTGGTTCAGACTCTGGAAGGCCACAGTGCTGGCTGAGAGACTGAAACTGGAATCTTAGTTTAAAAAAAGTAATCTGTTGTTTTTCAAATGTTATGGGGAAATAATTGAATAATTGTTTAATAATTTAATTAGAACTTTAGCATGATATTTTAAATATATAATCAGTGGTTTAGATTGATTCAGACTTGGAAAACTTTGCCCTTTTAAGGGAGGTGGATGGAAAATGAGCCTAAAATAGGAGACTTGGCAATGCTTCACATCTTCACAGGGGTATTAATGTAAGGACTGTTTCCAGCAAGACAGCTCTGCACAGCATTTTATTCTGCTCTGTTTGGGGCAGCAAGATTTTCCAGTTGTGTGATAACTTGAAATAAAACTGCTCAGTTTTGAAAATCTGGAAAAGTCCTGGTGCAGAAAGTAATCTGGAATTGCTCTATCTAGTTTTTTCAAAAATAGAAATACTAAATTAATAAATTCCTCTTGTAATCATCTTTTAAGTAGTCTGTGCATTGTAGATGCTCTTATATCTTGATGTTCTGGGATTTTTGCACCCAAAGCAGTACTTAAAGGAAAATAAAGGCTTTTGCCTGCATGGTTCCTACTCTGCCCCTCTCTAGAACTACTCATGTGTTGCTACGCTGTCAGGGAGTAACGAGCTGCCCTTTCATCTTGGGTAGAATGGGGTTCAAATCTCTGCTTCATCTGGAGTAAGGGACCTTGCGCTGGTGCGGTGCGAGTTACGGTTTGTGACTAAAGCTTTGTGGCCCTGATCCACATGCGGTGGCATTATCCCTCCATGATGTCCAGGCTGTCTCGCGAGGACCACCTGGTGCTGTGGTTGTAGTGCTGAGCAGTGGGACTGCAGACTGCCCTTGGGCACCTTCTGTCTGCTCCAGGGTTGTCCACCTGAGTTCAGAACCATGGGAGGTGGTTGCTAAGATATTTCAGCTAGGCCTTTATCGCTGAAGTAATGCCAGAAGCTGGTAGCCTATATCCAGTTAAAGCAGGTGTGTATGCTGAGCTTAACTGGCGTGTATGCACTGAGTCCAGCAGAACTGTCACCACTTTTCTTTGTTAGAATAAACCTTTAATCTGTTTTATATTATTTCACTTTGTAGGTGCTGATGCTTATAAGCCTAGGGGGGTATTTGCTAGGCAGTTATGCTAATAAGCACGCTAATAAATCCATCCACTCAATATTTATTAGGGTTAAGCCTTGCCTAGTCCAGGCTTTAAAGGTGTGATTCTGATTGATTTACCTAGCTCCATCTTATTAACACTTCTGGTTACTGGGGTTAAAGCCTGGGGGAAAGCTCAAGCATTGCCTTGTGAGGTTTAGCACTTTTTGTAGAATAGTTGCTCAGTCTTTGCTAGAGTTTTTTAGAAAGGAGTTAATTAGGTCAAAATGGGTAACAGATCCAACATCGCTCGTAATTTCCAGGCAAGGTAGTGCCTTGATTTGTGTTCTTCCAGAATTTCAGGCTTTCTGTGATTCAATGCAATTCCTCTGTTCTCACCAGCTTTCAAGAGTTGTGGGTAGTACAACATCACCATGATGAAAGGTGCTCTGCTTTCCCCATATACCAAGATATCTTTCTCTTTAGGAAGGATTTAGTGACCATTTACAACATAATGTTTAAACTTGTTCTGCATTAAAAGCAGTGATTATGATTGGAATGTCTGCTTGTCTTAGGGGTTCATTGCCTGTTAGTTTTGAGTTATTAGCCCTTTTCAGTAAATCTGCAAATATCTCAAAGGGAGGAGGAATAAATCTCTCAAAGACATTTATAACCATAGAAAGTTGAGTAAAGTGGAGCTACTTTATTAGTACCTGAACTGAGGAAGCAAAGATGTTAGACCCAAAGGTGTTGTCAGAGGATGGGGTGATCTCATAAATGACTTGGGCATGGGAAGAGCTTTGCAGAGTCGATGAACCACACAGCACAAACCTGTAGGAAAGTAGGTATTGCTCCTTGTGGTGCTTGTAGAATGATGACATTTAGCAAGCATGTTTTACTTTACAGATAGCTCTACCTTAAGTGATCTGCATTAAACAAGTTGGCTATTGGAAGACAGCAATTTGTGTGCACATTGAATTAACTGTTAAATTAATTTTACTTTAGATTTAGAACTTACATTCAAGATACATTGTCATTAGTAAAGTCAAATCTTAGTCTGAGATGATGGACTAACGTTAATTCAGAACCAGCCTGCAAATTCATGTCTTTGTTAATGTTATTTTGTAGACTCTTTAAAAATCATTCTGTAGCGTGATTGAAACATATCTTGTTTGAATGTAATCCTTCCATATAAAGAAATGGCTTTATTTTTTTGCTGAGAAGACTTCTCAACTTATGTCAAGGTGTCAGCTCAGAGAGGTTTTCTTTCTGTATACAACAGTGGAAAAAATATATTTAGATGCAGTTGTAGGGGAAAGATGCTTCGGCTTCCTGGGAAGCATCACCCTGTCATCACAGTTAGAGGTGGTATATGAAGCTGGGCTAATCCAAATCCTTCTTATTCCTGTTGTTTTGGAGAGTGACTTGATGTCTTGATTTTCTCTACTTGGGAATGTGTATGAGATTTATTTTTCTTTCCCTCTGAGTCCTGATGCCAATTAGATAATTGATTGTAACATATGACACTTCACTGTATGTGAAAATCAAGTGTATGTCCATAAGGGTTCTGTAATGGCAGCAGTAGGCTGGTTGTGTTCCCAAAGTACGTATAAGTGCTTAGCAAAGGGCATTTTTTAATGAGGCATTTGTTTTCTTTTTCCCATAAGGCCATTGCTTCATATTTGTACTGTTATCTCTTTGTTTAGATAATCAGGAAGAAGTGGAATTTTCTTTGCCTGTAAATGTGTTGTCTTTTCTGTTAATTCAGAAACTCATTTATCGTGTGATGTTCTGAGATTTGCCAAAAAGGCTTCACACCTGTGGGATATCTGTTTCTAACATTGTCACTGCCTTGGAAAGGTTTTCATTTAAAACATTGTTTACATTGGTCAGAACTGCAAAAGTGATGAACTGATGTTTATTGCTTTTAGTTAGAATTTTATTAAAATTTTAACAAAATTAAAAATGTATAAAATGTCTTAGAACTGCTCCAATAAAACATTTTTTTAAATTAGTCTTTTTCTATGTTGAGAACATATCTTCATTTTTTCCTTGTTTCTCCTGTCTGCTTAATTAATGTCAGGGATCAACACGGATCCTGTTGTTTGTCTCTCTGTGGACTGAGATTATTTCATTGTCCTTCTTTGCGATTTAATTCACTTTATTAACGAAAATAAAGTTAGTTCCTTTTTTGTGGTGTTGTTTCATTTAAGTTATGTGGATTAGAGAAAGATTCTAATACTAATTTAATAAAGGCTTTTTTATGTGTGGCAGATCTTTATGCACATGAGAAATAATGATGGAGCCACCACGGTGGGTGAGATGTGCTGGAGTAGGTGGGCAGAGAAAGGTGCCAACCGTTCCAAGCCCAGGCGCCACTGTTCCAAACCGGTGCCATCAGGAAACCAAAACAGCTGCATTTTTAAGGAATTATCATCACATTCCACAGAAAATGTTGACACAGTCTGGGGATTTAATGTATCTCTGAAACCGAAGTAGAATAATTTCGGAGGGCTTCAGTGCTGCTGGCCTCGGAGCTATCGTGCCCTGCGTGCTGGAAGGCCGGAGGCAGCTCTGGTTGCACTAATGGCACTGCAGCTGGGATTCACTTGTGCTGCGCAACTCTAAAGGACTCCCCAGTCTGGCCACTTTCTGCTTTTCATTTGAAGAAGGCTTTCTTTTCTTTGTGTTGTGGTTGGAATCTTTCTGTTTCCATTTGGTTCACTTTACATTCCAATAAAATTAAGATGGGGGTGAAGGAAGTGAACTTTATTCCCCAAAAGACAGCTAGATGGAAATGAGCCAAGGATCAAGTTAAGTCATCTCTTGGGAAATCATTGTGGACTTTTCAGGGTGTTGTTTCTGGTATATGGACATATGATTCAGGTTGTAAATACACAGCAAAGAACAAAAAAAAGTTTGTGTCCAAACACTGATTTTTTTTTCACTGTGTTAGAAAAATGAACAATGTATGTAACACAAAGAAGATCAAAAAGGACTTGATGAGAATTTGCTGCTGTTGTGTTTTATTTATTTATTAGGTTATTGAATAATACTCTTTTAGGTGGGGAGGCTATGGAAGTTAAAAAAAACATGGTCATTAGAGATTTTGTCTTGTTCTTTTTGGTCCTTTAGTGAAAGAAGACTTAAGTTTTGCTTCTTGGTGTAAGGAAATTGTAAGGTGGCATGCTAAGCGAGAGCAGTACTGCAAATTTAGTGAATATTTTTGTATGACAGATGTGCATGAGAATATAATGTTTGACCAAAAATCTCCTCTGAGGAACACTTGCTTCCATAGGGAAATATATGAAAAACAAACAAACGAAAATCCCCAAATACCAGCAACAACACCAAAACCCCAAGCAGATTTATGATCGTAAAACTGAAACAGACCAAAACATATTGAGGACATCTGACTTGATCAGAAATGGTGTCATTAGTTAGCTGTGATTCTTCAGACAACCCTGAGGGAAATTATTTTAAACATTTATGACCGAGCACAAGATGGAGATCTGCTGATGTCAGACTACAGATTAAAATGGTTGACTCTCCAAGAGATGACAAAGAGAAGAGAGGAGGATATCATGGGAAACTTCAAGCTGAGGACTATGTCATAAGTTTCTCTCTCGCAGTAACATAACTTTGGGCATTCTAAATGTAAAGATGGCAACTTCCTTACTGCTTTGAAAAAAGACATTGCATCCCACTGTGTGAAATAAAGATTGATCACACAACTAAAAAAAAAAAAAGTGATGCAAGTTTAGGGTGGGAGGAAAAGCAACATAACTAAAGCTAAGTTAATCTAGATTTCTGTATATTTGTGTATTTTACACTGCATAAAATGTGAAATACACAGATAAGCCACATAATTTGAGGAATTACTTCTAAAAACCCACACCAACATTCTGCAAATGAAAAACAATGGTTTAAAAACTTTCAGTATTAAGAAGAGAACTAAGGCAGTTTGGGATCAGTGTGTAACAAATCAAAGGGGGGTGGGGAAGATGACAAATATAAATCAGACACTTGTGATGGTAGAAAATAACAAAAGAAAAAATAAAGCAACACGAGAAACCTGTGCAGCAGATTGGCAACTTACAAAACAAGAAAATGAAGGATGTATTGCTCTTGTATTTTTGACAAACAAACTAACTACTTACAGTGTTTGGGTACCAGGAGCTGCTGTAGAAACAAACACCTGCCTTTCCTGTCCTGGCTCAGCAGCTGGGACTGCTGGGTTAGTTTGCTAACTTTTGTCCGTAGCTTCATGCAATTATTTGCAGAGCCCTTTGTAGTTACAATGTGATTTTTTCTTTTCTTTTTTTTCTTTTTTAATTTTATTTTTGAATCTACACCACCTCCTAAAAATATAAATATACTTGGAAGAATTTTAATGCTGTCTTGGTCAGGATGAGTTGCTTACTCTAGACTTAACAGCCTGACTCCATCCTTAGATAAAATCTCAAAAAGGCTGACCAAGGACTTGATTAACCAGGAATTAAAACAGAGCAATATAATTAATGCTAACCAATATAGTTTATTTGACAAGATCATCTCTGATTTTATCTGGAGGAAAAATTTGTAATGTTCATATGATATGCTAAGATACTACATCTTCCAGAAGCAGAGCTCAGATAAACTTTAGGTGACAGAGTGCCAAGGTTGCTGTCCAGCACCTTCCTCTCCAGAGCAGTGCAAGGACAGCACAATATTCCCTTATGCATTTTAAAAATATTTTTTGTTTCAATCTTTTAATCCAGAAACACTGAAAACCAAACAGAAACAGGCCTGAAAGCAAAGAGTAGGAATCAGGACTTTC
The DNA here is from genome assembly GCF_000691845.1 of Merops nubicus. Classification (NCBI taxonomy): domain Eukaryota; kingdom Metazoa; phylum Chordata; class Aves; order Coraciiformes; family Meropidae; genus Merops; species Merops nubicus. The sequence goes on along the minus strand of NW_008631457.1, from coordinate 74,562 downwards.
TTCTCCTTAAAAGAGCCCTCTAACTCTAGGTTTTTTTTTTTTTAAAAAAAAAAAAGAAAATCCAAAGGAAAAGCAGAAAAGAAAGCCAAACACACTTTGCCCATCTTTTTCCCAGTTATATGCAGTGACATACATATACAGAGAGACCAGATGAGGAGGACTTGGGTACTGGAGGAATTCAAGGTATGTTCAATAGCTGCCATTTCTGGATAAGTTCTTAATGGCCCTGTGGACTGTACGGTTTGACTTGGTGTGGCACCAAATTTCAAGAAATTAGAGCAAGGCAAACTGAAAGTGACACACACCTGCTACATTAACACTGGCTGATTAATATGTTCTGAATGGGGAATAATTGAGCAGCTAGTTTAGCAGGAAAAAAGGGTTTGGGTCATATACCATTGTATATTTGTGATATGGAATAGAACTTTGTATATGAAAACAGTCTGCAAATGAGGCAAAAGTGTTTGAGATGATGAACAGTGAAGAAAACAAGCAGCTACTACAGAGTCTTATGGATCACCTGATAAGTGATAACAAGCTAACAAAATATGCATTTGAATATAGTCAGCTATGGAATCCTACATCCAGAAATAAAATAATAAGGGTGGCTGTTGGAAGGGTGATGGTGAATAATCAGATGAATCCATGAGTTCCCAAATAACCCTGGTGAAAAGGTCTAATACAAATGTGATGGTCTTAGCACAGAGGAAGGATATACTGCAGGAGTCAGGATGTTGTGTAGTTTCTGTAGTAAGCTATGGTAATTATTTTGTTTGCTGGCACCCACAAGCTAGGTTTATAAATTGGAACTGCTTAAAGTCAGATCTTTTGATTAGAGAATTGGAGAAGAGCTGAAAAAGCCAAAAACTTGGGTGTGCTTCCTTTCGAAATGACCAGGCAGCAGTTGGAAGAGATGACCTTCGCTTGCCTCTGCTCCTACACAGCAAGCAGGTGGGTGATAGCAGGCCTGTAAGTGAAGCAAACAAATCTGTAAGAAGATCCAGGGGCAGGAAAGGCAGATAAATTTAATTCAGAACTAAAGGTGTGAGGTTTTTATAGGAAGGATAACATCAACAGAACATTATATTGCTATATATGGGAGTGGATTTTACAGCAGTTTTTAATCAAAGTCAGATGTCTTTCTATGAAAAAAGCACTACTTCAAAGATTAATTCAAATGTTAATTTAGTTTGATTGCCTTTATTAAGATTGTTGGATCACAATAAATCTGGTTTTCTTATCTGTGCTCTCTAGTGTGATCAGGTGTTTGCTTACTACACACATTAACAGTGTAAACCCAGAAGGGAAGGTGGAAAACGTCATCACGTGAAATACCCAGTTCTGCAGCATGATTAACATCTGGCTCTTCATATAAGATTTGAATTAGTTTATTATTTTTAGTTCACAGATGTCTTGAATTTGGGCTGTGTAATTTACATATTACACTTGTGTCCGGACTTGTGCTAGTGGTACGTAAACTACTAGTTCAGCAGCAGATAGGATGCCAAAGAACCAGAGTTGCCTTTGCACTATATTTTTAATGTATTTTACATTTAGTTCAGAAGTTTTTCAAGTGCCTTTTTTTCAAAAATGGATGCTTTAATCTTTCACACTTCATTTACTTAAATTATAAAATGTTGTCTTTCCTCTCCCAATTCCCCAAAGTCTGATTTATTAATATTTAAATAAAATTTTGGCTGTAATCTTTTACATAGAAACAGGTTTATATGTTTTATAGATATAGGATTTATTTATAAACGTGTAGGAACGTATACATATATTTTAAAAATAAAACTTGGTGCATAAAAAATTGCAGCCTCTGAAGCTGGCAACCACAAAAAAAGGGCAAAGAGTTGGAGAAGGTAATGTTTTAAGCCAAACTATTAATATAATATCTGTAACTTATGCTGACAGAGCTCATGAAATCTCTTTATGAATAAGAAATCTGATTTTCAGTTCCTTTCATCAAGTTTTGTTGATAGGTGTCTACCTAAAGCTGAATTAGTAGATACTTGTTCTCTATGTTTCAGTGGAAAATTTCTAGCTGTTTTTGTTAAAAGACTGGTTAAAACTGTATTGTGTCCATTTCTAACAGTTCTGCAAATGGTATACTTTGGAATAAAGTTGGGGGTTTTTTTTAAGGAAAAAAGTATATGCATTTTTTTTTCTGTCCCAATGTCCCAAAAAAACCCCAACCAACCAACCAAAAAAAAAAAAAACCCACAAGCAAACTTGTCCAGGGCATAAGCTTTAAGTTACTTTGATGTCAGTAGATGAAACATCAGAAGGTGTTGTGCTTAACAAGTGTATTTGCTTTGCTTAGCTTCTTTTGTGAAGTGCATTATCTGCAAGGACTAGCTCTGCCCTCTTCTTGACTCTTCATACTGCAGGTAGGGCTATGGTGTGTGGCCAAGAGGCTGGTGGTGGGGCTGGGGCTGAGGAGGAGGAACCACCAATGTGGGTTGAGCAGCTGGAGAGGTGTTATGCCCAGCAGACCATGCTGGTACTGCATGCTGTGCTGGAGGTGAGGCAGGGTGCATGGAGTTTCAGAAAGGAGTCGTATTTAGGAATGAAAACAAAGACTGAGGGCTTACCATCTTCCTGCTCTTCACAATCCCTGTGACATGAACCCGTGTTAGAAGGGGGTTGTCTTGATTGCTTTTGCTTGCCCTGCAAGCTTGTTGGCATGAAATATGCATCATCTTGTGCCTGCTCAGTTTAGGGCTGGTTGGCAAAACTGCTGAGTACTCAGTCTTCTCAAGGAGAAGCTGTACTTTGAGTCAGGAGGTGATGTGCTTTGAATATTTAAAGAAATGTATTTCCTGAGTACTTTGGAAAATAAGGGCCTAAGTTTCCACAATAGCCACCTACATCTGTATACTGCCTGTTGCATATGCTGGCAGCGGGCAGGACACTCATCCTAAATGCAAGTGATGCTATCAGGGAAACAGGTCAATTTACTGATGAACTTCACAGAAAGGTTTCTCCTGAAAATAATAACACTGAATGTTTCTGGGTACTGCGATGAATGGTGTGTGCAGCCTTGCAGTGGGCACTGAAAGCAGGACAAAACATGAAATCTAGTGAGTATTTTAGAGAGGGCAGCATGTCTGGAAAAGGACACGTGTGTTGTTAAATGCATTATGGTTCGTCCATGTGAGGAGACAGGTCTGCTTGGGCCAGCTAGCTAAGTCCTAAGAGCTAGATTTTCTTTCCTGTGCTCTGTTTGTTTGGGGGTTTTTTGGGTGCATTAACATGGAAACAAAATGAATGAGAAGATAACCGTTATTGTCATGTGAAGCCTGTTTTTGATGGTGCTAAGGGGTTTTTTGATTTTTTTTTTTTTTTTCTTTTTCTTCTTATGCTTTTATAACTTAACTGTTGAATGCTGAAAAGTTTTATATGGATGGAAAGGAAGCAGTGTCTCTTCAAGATACAATGGTAATAGCAGAATGAAGTCGCCCTAAGATCACTTACTTCCACTTGCTGTCTGTGGATGGTTTTAATGGCTTTAGTCTCCTGCAGATACTCAGCTGCACTCATGCCTAATTAACTATTATCTTGTAACTGGTTATAAATACCAAGAGATAAAACAAATCTGAAGAAAGTTATTTTGTGGTTGGAATTCCAGATCTTCTCTTGTGAATATCAAATGCTTCATTTCATTCCCTTGTCAGTCTCAGTTCATTACCTTCAGCCTTTTGCCAGTTCTTTGGGTGAGGGAACCCAAAATCCATTGTCTGAGCAGGAGGGATCTGGGACACGGTTAGGAACTGGAGGAGTATTACAAATACAAGCGAGTACAGAGCTTGCTGATACTCAAAAGTGTATGTAACAGAGGGGTTTATTCTGTCTCTGTGAATAATTAGTTCACACATTGCGCTTGTGGGGTGAATGCTTATGCTCTTTTTGGGGTCTTTTTAAAATGTTTTAATTTTTTAAAAATTTGTTTTAATTTTTAAAAAGTATAAATTATTAAACTATTTAATTTAAGAAATTAAAAAGTTTGGGATTTTAATTTTTTTTCCCCTTTTTAATGTTGTGTACTTTGAGACAAATCCTGTAAGCTCAGAAAGAAATTTGCTGTTTTAGAAATGAATGAACATTTGAGAACGGCCACTTTAGGAAAGCCTTATACAGAGTCACAGAGTTTGGTTAAAAGTTGATGTACCTCTTCCTTTCTTGTCTAGTAAACCAAAAACTTCATTAGCTGAAGTACTTGTGTGCAACCAGACGTGAGTTATCAGACCATCTCAAATATATGGTATGTAGCAGAAAGGAAACCGTCTGGGACAGATTGTGCAGAGTATTTTTTGTGCTCTGTCATGTAAAGGGCAGCTCTGCAGTTCCAGAAGCCCAGACGTACACCTAGTAAGTTAAAATGTATTGAATATACAAACATTAAAACAAGTAAAACTGTAAGTATTAACCAATACCACTTGGGGTTAGGTATTTCTGGTGTTTTTCTTCTGTTGGTGGATTTGAGGGGAAAGGGAAGTTGGTTTGGGTTTGTTTTTTTTGTTTTTTTTTGGGGGGTGGTTATTTCTCAAAGGAAGGTGTAGTATCTCTGTTTTCTATGCTGAGCCATGAGGCGAGTGTGTTTTTCTTGATACCAAAAAATCAGTTTCTTCTAATGACTTAAAAGTCCAAAGTTAGAAAGCAAAGCAGTGTGAAGACGAAGCAGTCAGCAGTTACAGAGACCGTGAAGGACAGTGTGTGTGCTGGAGGAAGTGCCGTTCTTTCAGTGCGAGTAGTCAGCAACTGAGATCATGTAGGGTCATTTTAATATTTAAATGTTGCTGTTCCGTTGTCAAAACACTCTATTAAGAAGACAGTTTTGCTTGACAAATAAAATAATTTTCCCCAGAAGAACTTCAGCAAATGGATAATTAACCAGTGCTATGGCAGAGCTATGCAAATTTTTGCATATGTTATTGGTCCTGACAGCCCAAAAAATCCCAAGTAAACAGACGGGGACAGTTGATTTGAGATTAATTGCCATACAGATACTTCTCCCTATAAACAAAAATACAGTTATTGTATATTGACAACATATCTTCAAGCCATTGCTTGCTTTGTAATTTTAGATAGTGTTATGGAATTTGTTTCTAAATATATTAACAGGTACTGCTGAAAAAATGCAGTTGGTAGATTCCCACCAGTCAAACAGTATCAGCATTCCCCAAACATGCCATTAGATGTGGTTTTGCTCTGGGTCTCAGCCCTTCCTCTTTGATAGTGCTTGATGCTTGCGACCATGTGTTCTTTGAGCATCCCGCTGCATCTTCTGCGATGATTTATGCAGACTTAGATGTGTTTATGTCTGTATTTTGAGACAGAATTAGATAAAGGCTTACATGTGCTTTTTGGCATTAGTGTAGATGCTTCTTGCAGGGACAGTAGTATTGAGAAAACTCAGGGTCAAGCCTCCGGACCGTATTTGTTGATGTTGCTGCTCTTAGTGGAGCACCGCACAGCCACACACTCCCTCTGTGAACTCACTGCTGTTGCCTCTGCTACTTCAGCTTTCTCTTCTAGCTCTGACCCACTCTAGCGCATATCTGAATAAGGACTCAGACCCAAATTGCTGCTTTTCTAAGTGGTTTTAAGCAAGGGTTTTTTGCCCCGCTCCTCTGAACTGTTTTAAAAACTGGTTTTAGAAACTCCATTCTGCTGCATCTTGGGCAGCATATAACCCTTTTTTGGTCCAGGTCCATTGCCTACTTTAAAATTAAAACTAAACTGAACATTTCTAGTAGATTTAAATATCTTGTGGGTTTTTTAATGTTATATTTAAACATATATGATATATGTAATGACTGTTTAGTTTTGCCTCCGTTTTTTTCGTATTCTAAGGAAGCTCATATGGTCAGGTATTTAAAAATAACCCTCTGAGAAGAGCTCCTAGAGTCACAGTTACTTATGCAAAGCCCCGGCTGAGGCTGGGCTGGTGTTAAGCCATGAACAGCATTGTGGGGGACATGTCCCCTCTCCCAGGCCCAGCCTGTGATGCTGTCTTTGTGCCATGCTGTCTTTGTGCCATGCTGTCTTTGTGCCATGCTGTGCTCTTGGCCCATCCATTAGCCAGGCTCTGGCTTCCTCACCACAGCCAGGTTTTTCTGGTGGCAGTCACAAATTTCTTCACTTGTTTGTGACAACTCAGCTTTCAAACAGCTTGTCTTCCCATCTGGCTCTGCAGCAGCCTTCAGCATTCCCTATAGCCTCACCTACAGCCTCCCTGCCAGGTCCTTGGGACTTTTAACACACATGAATGACAGTGCTGGCCCATTTACAATACTGAATTTAGGGCTTTAATTGTGACAGTAGTATTGTTAATCTTCAGGGCAGAGGCTGTTGAAGTTGCTACTAATGGCTGTGGAGTTGGGGTGAGTGAAGCCATCATGGAGAGCCTTGTAGGGCAGTATTCAGAGGTACTCGAGCAGGATTCATTCTTGGGTTTAGTTACTGTGATAGGCTTGTATTTGCATACAGATTTCCTTTGTTTTTCTGTGAATCTGCTTGGACTAACCCTTTGGCCTGTATTTCATTAGAAGTGTTGACTGCAGAATGGTGATTTTGGTAACAGATGAAACAAAACTTCTACTTTCCTTTGCATATGCATGTACAAAATAAAAAGTACAAAAAAGTACAGGATGACCTTTTTTTATTTGATAATAGAGAATGTGCCTGGCTTTGTAAGAAAAGCCATAGTCTAAGAACACAATTCTCTTGTCTTTTCATAAATCAATGCCAGTCTGGTGTATCAGTTCTCACTCCCACTTACCATCTTAGTCTCTCTCCTTGCGGTCCCCCACTGCTCCCTCTCCATTTTCAGAGGCAACACAAAGTGTTTTGCTTTAAACGAGGGACAAAGATTAGGAGAGTTTGCATGTTTTGCAGCAGCTATCTAGGAAGTAGATGAGCTACATTTGTATGCTGTACTCCTAAAATGGTGCCAAACTCTTTCTTGCTGTCTACATGAATGCTGCATTTCTTTACTTCTAAAATTTCTACTCCTTACCCCCAGGCTATCAGCAAATTACATCTGAATCTTGAATTATGGAGGATCTACGTGTGGGAAGCACAGATTTGCAGTGGTGCTGGGTGACATGCCCTGTGCTCTGCTGCAAATAAGACTGTGACCCACAGGCTTCATGGTCCGGGGACTAGTCAAGGTGGTGGTGATGGAAATCACATGTACTTTCAGGAGACCTACAGACCCTGCAGAGTTTATTAAACTTTGAAGAAAATGACACGTGTGTTTGCAGGTGTATCTGTGCTGGTAACTCCAGGTGACTTGCACGGCAGGATGTTGTTGAGGCTGCTGATGGTCACCTTTTCAATGTCAGATGCAAGTCTGCAGCATTGCAAACCTACTACTGAATGAGGATGCTAGACTTTTAGCCTATGTGATATGTACCCAAGGTTTCACAAGAATTACTTATTTTGACAGTAAAATAATTATTTACAGTACTTAATGTAGGAAAGATTTGTGAGTTAGTTTGCAGCTCTTCGTATCCTAAAGAGTACAATTCGTATAGAAACCATTGCTAAAAACGTGGGATGATTCAAACAAATGCTGTCAGTATAGACAGATACAGAGCAGCCTTAGCACAGCAAGAATAGTTCAGTTGAATAAGATGGTTAATTCTTTCAGTTCTAAAGTCTGAGATGAAAAAGTGTTGCGGGTACAGTTATTCCTGAACTTCTGCTATAGAAAATATATGAATGTGATGTTGAATGTGTTTACTCAAACTCAAAGTTGAATATTTTTCCCTGGATGTAATAGTGGGTGCACTGATTTGATGTGAGAAGCACCTTTTTAACAAGGCAGCACATTTTAATCAGTTAGTTGAAGCCATCTAGGAATCTATCCTTGTAGTTAAAAAAAAAAGTCAGTCGCTCCACCCTGATGTTTGTTCTTCCTTCCTGAAAGCCTCATCCTTCTAGAGAAAAGTTCATTCTTCTATCTTCAAGTTGCTGACATCCCCCTTTCAGCTTAAGACTTTGCCCTGTCTGTCCCTGTGACAGCTTCTGGCTGCTCTGCAGTCATGGGTGGGATGGTGGAACAGGCACTTAAGTAGCATAGGTACACGTAGTGGCGCTTGGAGCAATTGGAGTCATTAAAAAGACAGTAGTTATCCAGCATGGTAGGAGATCTCGTTATATCTTTACGCAAAGCTCATCTAGGAGGAAACAGGAAAAAAACCTTGTATTTTAATATGGATTTAATTTGGCACTGCCATTAGGGTTCTTTTTCTTTCTGTGTTGAACTGTCAGTTCAGTTTTTTGCTCCCTTTTATAAGGGGTTGCAGTAACACTCTTTGGAAGACACCGAAGGGCTGCCTTTTGTGAAGTTGACACTGATAACAGGTTGTAAAGAATTATGGAATCTGCACGTGGCTGAGTGGATCTGGGCTTTTACAAAGCAGATTTGACACCCGGCCAGTTTTGGTCTCTGTAGACCTAATAAATGACAGAGATTTTTCCACAGCCCTGTCACAAAAAAACAAAAACGCAGCTTACTGAATAGGCGGTTCACTGCCAGTTTCGGAAAAAAATTGTAATTTTTCTTGCCCTGTATAATAAAAGCAGTACTAATGAGTAGAAAGCACTAAAACAATCTCAGATGCTTTTCATCTAGTATTTGAAGCTTGAAAAGTGGGTTTTTTTTTAAATGTGTGATTGTGATAAGAACTTTTGAGAACTTTGTGTTAAACTTCAGCAATCAAATTGCCTATTCTCAGACAGCTCTTAGGCAGACAGGAGTTGTTACAAGAGACTTTCAGAGTTAAACTGTTGGTTTGCAAACTTTTTCTGTCTTCTGTTCCTTTGAAAGCTAAATAGTCCTTTTTTTCTTTTTAAATTCAAAATAAACCTACAATTGGTTTATAGGGCCTTGCACTCAAGTTGATGGCATTTCTGTCCGTCTGGAATGCAGAAGGAAAAAGTGGAGGGAAGAGGAAGCCTCTTGCATCTGGTTAGCAGGCCCATCTCTGTAATTGTCTGGAGATCAAAGAATCATTTGATGGTGGCCTTTAGCACCTTCCACCACAATATCCACAGCTCCCTCTCTGCCCATCCTCCTAGCGCAGCTCAGACTTAGCACTCTGTAAGATCTACCTACTGAACAGAGGACAGATGGATGGGAACGAGGGTTTGGGGTTTGTGCGAAGTGGGGAGAAAGAGGACGTAGAAACAATGTGAGGTGGGAAGCTGTGGTGCTACCAAATAATGATGTACAGAACTTTTGCTGTTGATGGGAATGTCCTGCCAAGAGGTGAGAGGAGAAGAAGAGTTAGATGTGCCAGCTGTGCAGTTATTAAAAAAAAATTGCATCTAAAGATGGTGAGTTTGTATGCTCAGGTGCCCTGCCCATGTGCAGTGGCACCAGCTGCCGGGCCAAGGGTCCAGCACAGCCATGGTGCCAGCACTGGGAGTCTGCAGGACTGGGTCCAGGGCTGTGCACCGACTGGCCTTTCCACACAGCCCCTGGAAAACTGGAAAATTCAGTCCTCTCCTTTGCACTCATTAAGGCAGCAGTAAAACTGGCCTGCCTGGTTAGAAACCAGTCAGGTAACAATCATATAAAAGGCCCTTAGCTTCCCAAAAGGTGGCTGAAGGCTCGCGGTGGTGATCCTGTGAGTCCAGGAGCCGATGAGGTGGGTCAATAGCCTGTGAGATAGAGGAGGGTGGAAACGTGGCATGGGGGTGTTCAGGGCACTCCGAAAAGGCACGGTGAGGGCGGCTGACACTTGTAGCAAAGTGTGACAGGACGCTCTCTTTACCCCCCTCAGTTTCTTTGTAGCCAGGATTTCTTTGCGCCCTGCCTTGCATGGGAGCATTACTTCAGCCCGGCAAAAGCTGCGGGGTGCAGCTGCCCTCGGCTGTGGCTACAGCACCTCAGCACTTCAGCAACGCTTGAAACAATTAAAATAGTTTCTTTCTTGTGAGAGGTGCAACTCCATTTGCGTTCAGCAGGAACAAAAGCAGTTTCCTCATTTTTGGGGTGTCTGCAGAAAGATCCTGGAACCAAAAAAGAAAATGAGTCATCAAATTTAGTCATAAAATTGGAGTTGGTTTGATTTTTAGAACTAAGTAGCATTTCTGAGGCAGGTTCCTTTTAGCCAGCATTAGAAATCATATATGTTTTACAGTTTTATATATACATGTGTGTATATCTATATAAATACACAGGCATAGTATGTGCTACCTGATTTTTTTAGTAAACTGAGTTACCTCATTTTAAATGCTGCATGTTCGTTTTGACTCGGTAATTCATGGGATTAATATATAATAATTCTTTGTTTCTGTGTTGTAACTGCCACTGGAAGTAAATATTAAAACCATTGCACATTTAGGGAGATTATGTGATAAAGAAGCTGTTTCTTCATCTGGGTTCCATAATGAGTTGCTGGTGAGTTGGCTTAAAGGAAAAAAAAAACCAGGACGCGTGACAAGAAATCCAAAAATAATAGAAACCAGACAGCTCAATTTGAACCAAAATACTCAAGTTAGTGTTGTTGTTTTTTCCCCCTTTGCTGCAAGACTTGCAAAAATGTCCACAACTGCTGTATTGTCCTGTTTGAAGAGTGTTGTTAAGTGTGTGGCGTTTGTAGTGCCCAGCCACACTGGCTGAAGATGAGCTACCACTCAGGCCACAGATGAAGAATAGGACCTGCTCTGGCCACCAACTTCAGAGCCTCGCTTCAGTTCTTGCAGAAGGACCCAGGCGAGGGAAGCTTTATCACTAGGTGCTTTTCTATGGTTTTGATGGTGTTCCTTCCCCTTTACCAAATTTTCTCACTGAGAACTGCTATAACCCTCTGAAGTGTAGGCATTTATAGTTATGCTGTGTGATACAGTTTTGCCAGACTAGCTATAGCCCACTTACTGTAGCTGTTGACCATGGATTACAGTGGGGGAGAAAAACAATGGTGACTTCTGGAAATCCAAGTCCTTTTCCTTTTCCCCATTGTCCTCTCCACAGTCTTGGCCAAGTTGTCATGTTGTCCCCCTGTCTTGTTGGCTGTAAAACTTCTCTAAGCCCCCAGCCCCTGATGAACTGATTCATTTTGCTAATCTAAAAAAAAAAAAAAAAAAAGGCAAATAGTTTGATGCCAAATCAGATTAGTGAGCTGAACAGGTTCGCTACAGGATAGGATGAACGCAAAGCAAAGGAGAGGAGCACAAGAGCTTTTTAATAGCAGTGAGCTGTTAGGTTGGCTCCAAACCCTGGTGTAACAGCAGACTTTGAACATTTCTGTCCAGAATGATGTGGTGGTGTTTGGCATGTTTCTGCGAGAGGAAGGATTTGTGGGTTCAAATAAGAGATCTCAAAAAGGAGATTGTTTTACAGATGTAGCCCGGGAGTAGAGGAGAAATCAGCGTATTATATCAGAACTGTCAGTCTTTGAGGCACCAAAACCACATTTGCTCACAGAGTATCTGTTAGAAAATATTCTCTGCTTCTTCTCATTATGGTTTTCAGGCTCAAAACCTACAATTTGTGGAGCTAAGCACACTACTGGCATAGCAAGGTGGTGTAAAAAAGGATATTTTATTCAAAGACTCTCACAAATTAGGCACAAACAGTATAATAGAGTTTAATGATCATTATTTTATGAGGGAACCTGTGCATGACATGCATTTTTTGTATTTTTAGGAGCAATAAAATTTCTCGGCTCTGTGGAGAAATTTCTTGTGTCTTTGGCAAATATATGAATTTTATCATGTATTTTTGAATTTCTGAAAGTTACCTAAGGAAAAACTAAAGCATGGTTTAGAAGCAGTGATAAAACCCTGTAGCAAAAAGGGACAAACCAAGACACTCACAAACCCAAATGGTCACAGTGTATCCCTGTTCTAAGTCAGCAAAGTAGGAGGATGTTTCCCTAGGTGCTTGGTAAGGACTGGAAGAGACATTCAATATCAGAAATATTTAATGGAAGCTACATTCCCTTGAGCTCCTTGTGGTGCTGGGGATGGGGTTAGCAGCAGAACGTTGGTGGTATGGGTCAGGCTTCATGTGTCAGACTTGGCTTCTAAGGTACGGGTGGCTTTTCATATGACAATAAGCCACAACATGAAGGGTGCTGTGCTGCAGTAGTGGGAACCTCTAGGTGCTGCTTTCAGTATTGGCAACTCAGATTTGTTCTATTTTGATTTTTCTTTTTAATAATATGCTCTACATCAATAAAATCAGTGGAATACAGATATAAGGTTGCTATTCCATTTTAATCTACTTGTGAGTGCGAGGACAAGCTGTGTGTGATGTGCTGTGGAGCAGTAACCTGCATGTGGGTGTCTGCCTATCAGCACAAGAGCCGTCATGCTTTACACTGTGCTCATTGTGTCACTTCATTTGAACAGATTGAAGCGCAAGAGTAAACTGCACCACATATGTTGGACTGTGCAGGGAGTAACTGTTGTGTTGGTGCTAGCATGCCAGTGGTTATATAGGATATTCCCATGCTTTGAGATATTTCTTGGAATTAAAAAGGGAAGCATGATTTGGGGATTTCTGATGATGGAAAGTTCTAGTATTGTAAGAAATAACGCTCCTCGTAATGATTTAAGGAACAGCTCCCCTAAACAAACTTAATAACAGAATTAATCTTACCATGTAGAGAAGAATCCCCCATCAAATGATGCTGGTGTGTTGGTCATAGCAAATAACATTCCTTGCATTATGGCGTGGCTTTTGTGATAGTTGTGTTAGTAACAAAAAGTAACAAAAAACAGAAGGTTTCAAGGGAATAACTTGTACTTGAAAAATGCTGGAAACTACTTAGAAAAATAGAGAAAGTGGATCTCACATTACAATGAATTAATGGTCTTCCATGAATCTTGGCTGTTGGGCAAGATGTTCAGCTGGCCTGAGGCCACTGGAAGAACACTTGTCCTAGGAAGAGTAGTCTTTCTGATGAGGAGTTCACTGCACTGAGCCTCACCTTTTTCTTGACGTATATAACCACATGTTTATATATTCACAAATCCTGTATAAATACATGCAGTCCTAGAGCCTTTTCAGACATTTCCATTATCAGTGTTTTATTATTTGTTTTACATTAAGGCTCTCCTAATTTATGTAGCAGTTTTGCCCATAAATATTGATTTCAATGACAAAATAATTAGGTTAGTTTATGTTAAACAAATAGACAGCAGTTTTGTTGGTCTGCTGGATTTCAGATGAGTTTTCAGGTGCGCTACATAGTGGTCTATAGGAACTAAACCTATTACAGGTGCTTACAGTTGAGAGACAGCCACTGGTGCCTGATATTCTCATCAGCTGGGCAGTGCTTTAGGAATAGGAATACTTTCTTTTTCTTCATTGGAAAAAGGTCTTTGCTGACAGCAAATATGTTGTACTCTGCCAAATGAAATAGTGCATGAAATTCTCCTCTCTTTTTTAAGGAAGAAGTTTCGTGTGGTTTCCATGATTGTACACTGAAGTGCTGAAGTTTCGTTCAAACCTAATTATATTTTTCCTCCTAACTGTGCTCAGATAATTATTCTGGCCTGAAAAAAAAAAGAAAATCTAGCTGTTAGAGATGCTTGATAGTCAGTTTCATTACTGAAATTGAATTAAAGATATAAATAAAATTATTTATTAGTAATTTTTAAAAGCAGAAATGTGCTTATAATGTGCTTCATTATGGTTTATACACTGATGCTGAAGTTTCTCAGTTTATTTTCATAAGAGTAGACATGGATGTTCTAGGAGTGTGCAAGTGGGTAACATGTTTTTGCTATAGTTAGTGGTTTTTGAAAATTAGGTAAATCTGATATCTCTAAACTAAACACTATGTCACAGGAAAGGTAAGTCGTTCCTTGGAAATAATTATTACTTATGGAAAAATAAGCATCATAGTGCATTTAATCCATACTGTAATTTGCATCCATCTGTGAGCATGTGACACTGTTTTTCTTTTTTTGGTCTGCTCTTCAGGACCACATTTGTACAGATGTATTTACAAGAGCCATCAAGAAAGTGTTGTCGTTTGCTATTAAGAGCTCAGTAAAAAGGTCTGTGAATTAGATTTTGCTCTAAAAGAATGTACAGTCTGTTTTGAAAGGTTTTCCTCTTTCTGTGTATTACTTGACAGTGTGCTGCATTTGTTTTTCATGCTGAGATAAATAACTGCTAAATAGAGAAAAGGAAAGAACAAATTTCCCAGAGTTTAATACAAGAAGGTTGTTCCCACTCCAGGCAGGGGCTATAGCACTGTATGAAGCTACCCTTCCTTTTGGAGAGCTGATACACAACTGCTCCTAATTTATTGCAAATGTAAAGTAAAATGATTTTGCTTAAATTATCTCTGTTAGCTGTGTATGACCTTCAGGAATGAAGCTCACCCATTTTGCTTAGCTTTTCATGGCCTAGAAGTACTTTGTGAGGAGCTGTAGCCTTCCTGGCAGGCGTTGGTACCTCTAGGATGAACATGGTGGCCCCCAAATCAGCACCTGGCCATGCGGTTGAACCTTGCTTGTAGGCACACAACAGAGCTGGGACAAGGCAAAGGTGGCGCGCGGGGCACTGTCCCCACTGGCACTGCCCACCTCGGTGTGGCCGCTCCTCTTGAGCGCTGGATTTGCGGGGCTCTGGTTTCAGCAAGCTGCAGGATGTGGGCTGAAAGGAGGGTGCCCCATGGGAGCTGCCATACTGGGGGCTGCCTGGCACTTCCCCGTGTAGGATGCTGCTTGGAGTTTCTGTATCTTTGCAGAACATTATCCTTTGGGGCTAGGCAGTTTCCTCTACCTTAATTGTGGCACCAAAAAAATATTCTTTACCTGTCTCTAAGAATGTGTGGAAAAAGTTATTTCTCATTGTAGATAATTTTTATTTTTTAATAAAGAACCTTTTGGAAATGCTGTGTCCCTCTGTGTGGAGCAGAGACAGGGAGGTGTGTGGCAGTGTGGGAAGGGCTGGTGGTAAGGAAGGAGGGCAGCTTATGAGTCATGGCTTTGCCTTTGTCAACACTGCAGAGATCTCAGATCTCACCAAGCTGTAACCCTTTAAAGAAATCACAGTTCTTGAATGCTGCCTTGATCATGTGAGAGCTGCAAGGCCTGCATGGGGATGGGGAGACTGAGCTGGGAATGGAGCCCATGCCTTGCTCTCCAGCGCCTGGGAGCTGGGAGCAGATCCATGGGGCACCGGCATGCACGAGGCCCTGGCGTTGTCCTGGCCCTGGCAGACTGCAGACAGGGTTGACGCACTCAGGGTGAGAGTGAGAGTCGATACGACAGTGTGCTGTGGGATGAAGTAGGTGAGTGGGGGGGAGCGTGGCACTGCCATCCAAGCCTGGGAGTGGCTGAGCCAGGAGAGAAGAGGGGCTCTGGGAAGTGGAGCTGAGGTGAGGCTTGGCAAAGATGAAGGTGGGAACAAAGTAGGACCAAGGCTTTGAGTCCACATGGGCCCAAGGACGTGGCTTGAGGAAAACAGGCAGGGGAATTTATTCTGGAAAGTTCTTTTCCATAGAAGTCTTTGATTTCAGTAGAAGCTCCTTGGCAGTATGTTCTTAACCATCATCTGTGGCTAGTCTCCATGCAGAGAACTGTTTTGCATTTGCAGCCGGTTTAGTCCTTTGCCACAAAGAGCTGTGTGATCTTTCCAAAGATTTGGACCCCACTGCTGTCTTTTGTAGGTGTCAGTGTGACCCCTTTGTAAGAGGTCTGATGTCTCAATTTCTCTTTTTTTTTAGAAGTGGCAAATACAAACATTTTTGCTGTCTGGCTGTGTCCAAGTCAAGGAGTGTCAAAGCTGGGCTTGTCTTCGCAAAGGTCTTTGCTTTGGCCCCTCGTGCAGAAGCCTTTTGATCTGTCGGTGCCGAACCTCACTCTGATGTGCTGTGTTTCTCTGCAGGGCCCCCGCTTGGTTCTGTGCACAGGATGGACTTGCTCGGGGGATGAGTCTGGCTGACGTGGTGGAGGAGGCTGTTCTGTCGTGCCCTGCCTCACCTCCAGCACCAGCAGGGACGCGTGTGGCCGGGGGGCAGTCGTGGAAGGCAGCAGCCGCCACGGTGCTCTGCGCAGCTGTTTGTGGCCTGGCCAGTGGGAACCTGCCTGCCTGTGCTCCACGCTCCCTGGGTGACGCCTGGTGAGTCCCTTGTGTGCCTCTGCTCACTCTGTGTCTTGCTTTCTTGAGGATGACTTGAGATCTTTGGATCCAATCTGGAAAAGTGCTGAGCGCCAATAACTGTGGGTGAGGCGATGGGGGCTGAGGCTTGAAAGTGCTATATAAAGCATGATGTAATGCTAAGGGCTGTGAAAAAAAATTAGATCTGAGTTATGCCAAACTGGAGACAAAGATGTCTTCAGAACTGGAGAATCATTTTGACCTTAAAGCTGCCACTGCTTTAGTTAGGAAGTTAGGAATAGCACAGTTGCTCTGAGGTAGGAGTACCAGTAGGACTAACCATTGGGTTGATGAAGCACTCAGCTGCACCACTGAATTCACAAAGAAATTATTTGATCCATCTTCCAAAAAAACATTTGGGTTGCATGCAGTCAGTAAGGCATCAGACCGCATGCCACATACTGAGAGTAAAACAAATCACGGTTTTGATTAGTGGTAATTCCACACGCTGCGTGAAGCAGAGCTGCAGTGGAAATGGAATGACATAGCCACAGCACATACTGTGCCACAGAAGCAAACAAAGGCAAAGTTTGGGTTTCTTTAAAACTCATGCCTGACATTTCCTCCTGTGAGGACTTGCCCCTGCAGATCAACTTTAGTGTAGGTGTTTGATTGCAAAATACGATTTGGGGTGCAAGAAGCACAGCATTTTTTTATGCTGTCAACTCAGATAATGTATGAACATAAAACTACAACGACACATAAATTCGTCTTTCATCACAGGCACATGCCTCTTGCGCCTGGTTATTGTGTCAAATACAACGTAGACAGTGTGTTTGCAGTGCCCATTATCAGAAAGGCCTGAGATCAGAACTTTGTGTGCATTTCTTCAGGCTCAGGGTCTGTATTTTCCCAGTGTGATGTCCATAGCTAGCTACAATGCCGCTGTAATCAGTAGATAACAGGAAATTTTTTGGGCAAGGCATGGGTAAGCTAAATATTGTTTTAACTTAGCTAATCTGAATGCAAAATGTCTAACTTTAGGTCAGATTTTATGAATTAACCAAGAGAGTGTCTTTGGTGCCTAGAAATGTGGTGCGTGTTTTTGCCAAATAAGTTGTTACTCTCTATTGCAGGAGAGAGGCAGGCAGTAAAAGCCACGAAGCTTTGATAATGGCTAAATATTGTATTAAATACACAGAGTAAGGATGCACATTCCCATTCCAGGCTGCTCATGGGGGAACTATGGCATCTGGCTCTGTGAAAGGCTGCAGTAACGCTTTAGGCACCCAGCAATGTTTTTAAGTGCTACTTTCTAAGAAAACCTGAGGTATTTTTGTTTGCCTGCTGCCATGCAGTGCAAGTCATTCTTCAAATCTTTAGACACAAACAAAAAAGGCAGGAGAGCAGGGGAAGTGATTGATATTTTATGAGCAGAAGTTAAAAACGGAATTATTTGCTTTACCCAGAGCACTGACAATTATGTTGCAATTAGCCTGAAGCAACAAGACACGTTCCACAAGGATCGCCTGATTCGCAGAGCCTGCTGGAGACAAGCTGGAGAGAAGTGTGTGACTGGAGGAGCAGGGGTGGTGTGGGGCTGCGGGAAGGGTATCAGCTGCCATGGGGAGAGAGCACCGAGGAAAATAAAACTGGGTGTCCCGTAAAATGGGGTGGCGGGGAGGACGAGGGCAACCGGCTTTATCAATGTACCTACTTTGTTTTGGTGGCACGTCTAATCTGGTATGGAAAATGTTTTCTGTTATATGAAAGAGAGAACGAATGGAAATGGAAGCTAATTTTGAGGTAACATAAGCTGAAAGCTGCTAATAATAATGGAGCACGCTCTATTTCTACAACAGAAAAGTAAAATTCCTTTAGGTTAACTCAAACATCTGTTGAACAAATTGATTCAGTTTCATGAGTCTGTTACTGATTCTGAGAAGTAAATGGTGTTTTACAAATACAGTAGAGTCAGGGCCCATATTCTTTCACTTTTTTACTATTATTAAAGTAGGTAATTTTGAAGTATTATGTTTTCATGAATACAGTAATACTGTGGTTAATATTTCTAGTACTTCAAGCTTTACCTTTGCTTTAATGAGCTTTCACTGTTTTTATTTGACATTACTAATATTCTTTAAAGCTGTGGGTTTCCAGCTTTTTATTGCGTTCTTAGTATTGAAGTAACTGAGTAATTAAAACAAAAAAAAACTAAGCAAACAAACAAAAAACAAACCCACAACACTTTCAGCACATTCCTGCTTTGTACTTCTTTATTTCTGCATATTTTTCTACTCTGTTATACTGAAAAAGTTTGAATGTTAACCGGATTTTAGTCGCTCCTACTGCAGTTTTCTCCTTTGGACTAATTATTCTTTGTAACTTCACAGTTGTGTGAAGAATATTGTAGGTGACAAATCGGTTTATGGCATCATATGGTGGAAGCTAAAAATGTCATGAGTCAACAAGCCAATTTCATATGAATGCATAAAAGAAGGAAAAAGGGAGAAATTAAAAACAGTGTCTAGGATTCTGTTGCCATGTGTCACGAACACTCTAATTCATCTTGTACACCTGCATGCATTTTGAAGCAGTTCACATTCCACGGGTCCCTCTCCTGTCAAGATTGTCACTGAATGTTGGAACGCACAGTAATTGCAATGTTCGTATGCAGGTCAAGTAAAGTTGTGTGGTTTACTGTTAAATATATATAGAATTGATACGTGTAACTGGCTGTAATACTTTGACACACTTAAGGGGAAAGCTGAACGCTGGATTTGGTGAATCTTCACTTTCACTGTAGCGCGTATAGGCACCAGGCTGTCACGGGGCACTGATGTTCAGTGTGGGGTAAGCTGCGGCGTTTTCTGCTCCATGGTCAGGGTGTCTGGCTGCTCAGAGCAGCTCAGCGTATGGAAGGTGAGAACAGAAGTTGGTAATACTTGCTAACGTTACTTTAACAGATAATTTCCTTTACCTTTTATTATGGCTATTTTTGAAGCTTTAATATATGTAAATTACATACTGATTTGTTTTTCTTCTTTAAAGTAGAAGATAATGCCAGTATAAGAGGTACAGCAATGTGCGATATTCTTGCTTTTGAGGGATTGCTGGGTTAAGAAGGCGTGGAGATGTGTAGTTGTGTGTTGAGAAGGCACACATGAGTATTGGCAGCACAAGGAGCTGCCACACTTTTGAGATGTTCCCAGCTCCCCTTGTAGCAGTTTGGGCCCTACTGCAGCTCACTGGAATTTCAGATTATGTGCATGAAATGGATGAGGGGTAGGTTTTGTGGCTGAAGTCCTGTGCCAAGTCTTTTTGAAGTTGTATGCAGCAGCTGTGCTGTAGCTAAAGAAAGGCTTTCTTTGCATCTGCATGACCTTTAACAACAGAATTGTTCCACTATGATGTACCACTTAGCTAATCTGGGTTGCTTTCATTAAGTCTTCTTTTCTTCTCTTCATTAAAAATGCTCATGTTACTTTTGGGAATAAATTTGCAAAGATCTGGACTTGAGTGCTTCTATGTGGAAACAGTAGACTTCAGTCAGAAAAATAAGTCAAAAGAGTTAAGACTTGGAGTCTGTAGCTCAGTGAGGCTCTGGAGGTAATTGGGCAGTTTTAGACTGCACCCCATGAGTTAGATTTTTCTGTGTCCTTCCTTGTTTGGAGGATAGGGGCTGAACATGGGGCCAGTTTTTGTGGAGATGTCAGAGATGCAGCATCATTGCAGCTCACCTTGATCCTGTGGCTCCCAGAAGCGTAGCCTGCACCCTCCCTGCTAAGGTGTTGCCCCATCTCCCTTGTGTCAGCACTGCTGGGGCGAGCTGGCTTGGGGAGCCAAACCAGTGGTCAGCTCACCACCATGCCAGTTGGGTTTCTGGCTGTCTCTTTTAACTCTTTGAATTTGTCAGCTGCAGAGCTGGACGAATGTCTGTGCTGAAGGTGACTTGGAAGAGGAATGGCAGGACCAGCCTCTTCTGCCTGCAAATGAGCTTGTCTGGCACTTGAAACCGTGCCTTGACTTGAGGTGGGAAGGAGGCAACCAAGGGAAGTTTTTTTAAGGAAGCTAAAAACACAAGTTAGTCTGTGTACTGTGTTTGCTTTGAAAGTTAAGAAAAATCAATAATTCAGGTGTAATTGAATTTGAAATTTTAGCTTTAGTGTTTCTTTTAGTAGGAGGCTTTTTGCATAAGACTTTTACACTGAATCTTTATTGAATCTTCCTATGGTTTGAGACTAAGAGATCTGTAATTGTTCACTCTCTGCTAGCAGTGCAAAGCTGGTAAGTTCTCGAGGCTCAAGGGTGTGATCTAATGGTCAGAAATAAGAGACTGTGGTCTCAGAGAGCCAGTTGTTCGAAATGCTGATGCTTCTCTGTGTTAAGGATTTCGGTGATCTTGACTGTAAATACATTGCATTTATAGGGGGTTCTTGACTCTGATGAACTAAATCTGGAGAAATACATTGTAAATTAAATGTGGGTGGGGTTTTTTTTTATGAGTAAGAATTATCACTTTTTATCATCAGGCATTACTGGATATGCATTTGCTTTTCAGTTGAACAATATGAGCAGTCTTCCTGCTGTGATCTCTGAAGAAAATGACTGTTGGTGGAAAAGCAGAGTTCTGATTTATGTAGCTACTCATTGCAGAAGTTTGGTTTGTGAGATCAAATTACATAAACAAGCAAAGTAAGAGACCAGGCCCAGGAAACATACTGCTGTTTGTTAGGGTTGCTAAATGGTGTTTTCAAAACTATCTGCTGGTCAGACAATGATTTTCTTCTATTTATGCAGATTTATTCACTCATACCTGGTGACTGTAACATTGAATGTATATTCACTATGGTGAAGAATTAATACGGTGCTGTGCAGAATGACAAAGCTGCTGTTACAAATCACTTGACATGCTGCACAGTGAGCACAGGGAGAGGGGTCTGCCAGGTTTTGTGATGTGGTGGGCAGCATGCCTGCCTTCCCCGGGGCAACGCCAGGCAGCCGTGACCACGTCACTGGGGACTGAGCATGGCCCAGGGTCAGCCAGGTGGCTCAGCCCCACCTGTGGGAAACGGGCATGCTTCCTAATGCCTGAGTAGTACGGCTCTGTCCTAGGAGAGGGGGTGCCTGACAGCAGTAGCCCAATAGGTGCGTTTTGTCTGCATGCTTTGAAATAGTTAATAAAATAAGAACTTAAGACCAGTGCTCAAAACTGAGCACATTTTATACATGCTGGTTCCAACAGTGTTACTCCCAGGTGAGGGTGAGCAGCTGAGGGCTTGTTTCAAAAACAGGAAGTGCCCACATTGATACAAAATTGCATCATTTCAGCTGTCATAAATGTGGTTTCAATGCAGTTGTAACCAGTTTACTTCCTCTTCCAGTCAAAGTGCAAACAGCCATATAATTAACAATCTGTGGCTCGCTTTCCCTAGCTGGTGAAGTGTCTGATTTGTCCGTTGGGTTGCTGTATGGCAGGGGCAGTCCACCTCACCCAAGAGCGCCTTGAGGCAGCAGCGTGGCTGGGGGCTTTGGGGGCTCCCCGTCCGCCCTCGCGCCTGGCAGCAGCAGCGACCTTGTGAGCGTGGCTGGCGGCTGGCCAGGCTCCCTGGAGAGGAGTGAGCAGTGCCAAGCTGGCTCCTCGCCACGGCAAACTGCACAGGGCAGCAGAACCTGCTCCAATGCTGGTAGATGGCCCTTCTCTTCAGGGACTTCCCTTCTTACATTCCGGTACAAATTTGTTTTATTCAAAGTCTTCTATCATTAATTTTTTGAGGACTGATTACTCAGTTTCTTTGGACAGCTTTTTTTTTGAGTTAACTCAGCCATCCTGCCTTTGACTCTGCTCATGCACTTAGTATAGCAGGAAAGCACAAGTACAAAAGGCTAAGAAAGAGTTCCCTTTCTGCTCCTGTACAATCGCGGGCTGGTTCAAATATGGTTTTCGCTGCTTGGGGCCATTGAGGAGAGCCCTGACTTTTCATCCAGAAAGGACCTGTCATCACTTCTCTGTCTCTGCTGATATCAGGCCTTTGAGCAGCAAATACCTCCTGAATATTCCCCACGTACTCTGCTTGCTGAGAAGCCTTTCCAGCAAAAGGAGCTCTTCCGGGAGAGCTTCTTCAGGGAAATTCCATTTGGTTACTGAAGCTGCAGCCCTCACTGCATAGAATAATCAACAGTGGACCTTTTCTTCTTGTGACAGCTTCTTGGAGAGAGGCTTTTCTCCAAGTGAGAGAGTGCACTGCATTTTGCAAAGCTGTGTGAAAAGCATTTAGGCAGAGCTAAACAAATGTGACTCTGTCCTAAACGTGATATGAAGCATTTCCCTCCCGTTCCCTAGCTTTCCTCTTCAACCATCAGATAAATAGCGGAGAATACTTACTCAAGGTCTTATGAAATACCATACATTCATAGTGACCATCTCTTGACTTTATGCAAGAAAAGGAATAGTCCTTAAAAGGACTGTTTCATCCTGATCTACCCAAGGTTTTCCCTTCTTCAGGAAAAGCTGGATAACTCATTTTGTTGTCACTAGAACAACTAGAACTACATCGATGATCAGAACTTTGACTCATCTTTCTGAATGGAGTTTTAAAAGCAAAAGCAACCTTAACACCCTCTGTGTCAAAACCAAGATACATCTGACAGTAACTGTGAAGGGAGTAGCCTTCAGGACAGAGTTCTGCTCTGAGCTCTGGGGTTGTTTTAGCTGTAATTTATCAGGGGAGACAAGGGAGGACCAAAGAAAATGAGAACTCCTTTGCATCCTGTGGAAACCACAGTTGTTAGATATATTGAGGTTTTTCTTTCATTCTAAATAGAATTTGGAGACTTTCAACATTTTTAACTTTGTAAAAGATTTTTTCCTTTTCTTGTCTCGCAGTGTTTTAAGAGAACACACAGCTGCCATTCTCAAGAGGATGGTTGCACAGCTTCTGTTGCTGCTTCTTGTTCTGTGTGTAGGTAATAATTTCTTATAGCATCAGTATAATATTACCTTCAGTCATTCAGAACAGCCTTATCTTCCATGCTTGCCAGAGTTACTCATGTGTTTCTTTGCTTGGTGTGGCATGGCTGTGTTTTCCTTCATGGCTTGGTTCCTAGCCCAAGCACAGGCAATGAAGTGTGCTCACATTACCCTGTGTTTTATCACTGAGTTAAGGGGTTGGATGGGGTTGTGTTGTAGAAGAGGACAGTGGGGTCAGTCAGTTTGTGCCATGAATGGATTGCTCTTATTCCTAGAGGAGCATGGTCCAAACAGGCAAGGCCAACCTACAGGAAATTTCCATCTGCTCTGCTTTTTACCAAAGGCAACGGAGAGCAACTTTTCAGCGGCATATGCTGCCCAGCAACTGGGCTGTACTTGGGGCTTGCCACAGACCAATTTAGAGGGCTGCCTCCAGGGGGGTGGAGGGGGCCAGGTAGAGGAGCCTCCCTTTTTGCCTGTTCTGGTCTCATTTCCATGATGACATCATGACAGTCAAGCAGGATAGCTGCTTGTGATGTGTGCGGGCTGGCTGGTGGGAGGTTCTGCACCCAACCACCAGAATATAATTGCAAACCCCTTGTAATGAATGACTTCTTTTAAGAGAAAACCACACCCTTTAAAACAGTTCATTAAAAATGCCTTTACCAATTACAAACTACCATGCCATATAAAAAGCATCTTAGTTGCATATGAAGTAAATCAGATTCAGAACCTCTAATTGCCATTTGAGAAGCCAAATACTAATTTTCGAGTGGATTTTGATATTAAAGTTGTACGTTGCCATTTTGGAAAATTTAGGAATTTATTTGAAACCATAACTATTAAACCTGAGAAGAACATGTGAAGCTGGAAGGCTCTGTGTGTGTTTTTGTGTGTGTATATGTATATGTAAAATTTTTTTTAAAAAAGAAAAAAAAAAGAGTAAGTGTACTCTTCATTGGCATGCAGTGACAGTCTATTTTATTTTTATTATCCTGAGATAATAGGTATACCCATTACATGAGTGCACTGAATACCTTTTTAATCTATGCAGGTCATCTGAAACAAATGCCTCTAACAATTATCTCCACCCTTGGTTATATATTTTTATCATCATAAGGCTAAGTAAAAAATGAAGATTTAGATTTTTATATGATTTATCATTTTTAACTTTTGTATTTGTTTCAGTATTTCTAGCAGAACTGTTGTTCTTAACTGAACAAAATCAGTTCTTCTGCATGAGGTCACCTTGTGCACTCGCTTACACACACACACACACACACACACACACACACACATGCACATTCCTCTATCTCCCCATTGGAACCTGTCAGTGATTTCAATCCCATTTTTTGGCACAGTGGAGGTCTTAAAATTCAGATCTCAGAAGTTTTGTGGAAAAAAGTAGCTGAGAATCGGTGGAAGCACCTAAGGGTGCTCTGACAGACGGAAAGGTTACAGTATGAAATAATCTTACTAGTTGCCTGGGAATCCTGGTGATAGGAAAAATGAGATTTTAAACAGACGTCCCACCTGTGGGAAAAGCTTTGTTCAAAGCTTTCACCTTTCTAGACACCAAAGTCAACCAACCAGGAGGTGTAAATCTGTGTGAGACAAAGCTTAATTATTTCAGTTGTTCATGGGACTACTTGTTCCTTAGGTATTTTAATATTGGTGATAATAATATCAGTGGCATAAATGTTTCCATGCAATATATTTTTGCATATTTGTTTTTTAATATAAATATGTAGGAGTATACTTATGGCAATACAAATTTTCAGGAACCATTTTTTGTTTTCAGTGTGAAGGTTTATTTAACTGTTATAGAGCGTCTTCTCTTCCTGTTAGGATAAGCTGAGCAGTTGCTTCCCCCTGCTTTTAGGTACCATGGACTGCTTCCACCCCAGTTTTGCTTGTGGGGCTGCACTGCAATGAGGCAGAAATGCTAGAGTGCTTTGTGGGGAGAGTTCATGGCACTGTGGTTATGCTCCAAAGGAGCTAACTGGGTGGAACAATGTCGGTAGAGTACAGTTACTGAATATGGAAATAATAATAATAATTTTTAAGCTAACCAACAAGAAGTGTATTCTTAATAAAACGTGTGGTGTTTTTTTTGTGTAATCATATGACTGTATGATAGAAAAATTGCGTTGAGAGTGGGTCAAAGATTACTTATAGGAGAGACTTGTGTGATTGGTTATGAAGAAGCGAAAATAGGGTAAACTTTTGACCTGGAAGCAGCAAATGGAACTGCGTAAAGCACCTACAGATGGCAGGATTTAACATATAGTCGGTCTCTCGCCCTTTCACAGCAATTATGATCATGTTACACCCAGCGCAGAGGGGAAGGCGCTTCGTCACTGTAATACAGTGTGTCTTTGAGAGTTCTGAATATGCAGTTGCGTGTTTCATTTTTGTAGGACCATCAATTACCTTGACAAGAAGAATTCCACTTCTGTTGCTCATGTTTGACTTAACGAGTTCCTGACCACTGTGCCAAGTCAATTTGGATGAAAAAAAAATCATTTGGATGGTCTGAATAATTTTGATAACTCAGACTGCAGCAGATTTACCGTTCAGCGTGAAAGACTCGGTGAAAGTTTCACGCTGTCATGCTGCTGATGTGGGGCTGAAGGGACAAGGAGAACGTGGCTTCAGAGGGAGGCCTGCGAAACGATGCTCCCAGGTAGCCCCTGACCTCCCCATAGAGTAGGTGCACGCATCTTCTGGACGGGTCTGAAGTTTGCAAAACCTAAATGGCAAAAAGACCCAACTGATAAACTGTGTTTATTTGACAACATTGTGGTGTTCAGACAATTCGGTGGCTTTTGGTTTTGTTCATACCTATGAAATACTTCAAAAATGAGAAAAAGTGAAAGTCTTGTGACTTACAGGCGGATGATTGCTGTTTTCCTGTGAGCTTTGTCAGTTAAGACAGTCAGAAGCCTAGCTGCACTTTTGGCACAGAGTGATAGTTCTGAAGCCACCCAAGCCTATTTTGTGTAATTCACTGCCTTTCAGGAAACTGATGGGAGCTGAGGGGTTGTTTGTGGGTCTGTGGGCGAGCGTATGGACTTCTCCCTTGACTGGCTTTACTTAACATGCTCTGATGTATTGGCATTTGGGGAAAAAGGTCTGAACTTGAGGAGATGCACTTCCATCTAGCTGTGATCCAGCCACTATCTCCCTTTCCGTCTCGTCGCTTTGCCTTCTGGCCTGTAATCTGATGCATGTGCCAGGTGTGGGGAGGTGGAGCAGAAGCAATCCAAGCTTTTCAACCATTTCATGGAGAGGGTTATTTTATTATATCTGTGGTTCACAAATATTTTCCTTTTGGTTTTCCAGAATGACTTCTATGGAGAGCAGAAATTGCAAGCATATGGTAATAAGCTAAATAAGATACTGAGAAATGCTTTTTCGAGGGAGGGAGAATTTTCAAATACTGATAAAATAAAGAGTGGTTGGTTGGTTGGGTTTTTTTTTCCTAAATCATGCTGAAGCTTGCACTGTACATAGATTGCTGGGTTTAATTCCATTTCTATTTGGAGACAAATTGTATTCATTTTAGCCATGCCTGTACCTGCAGCGGAGAGCTGCTGCTGAAAGCTTTGAGGCACTTAAACTGCTCAGTGACTGCTACCACAGGAGCTTGATCTGGTCACACAAGATTTTGAACCTTGCCTGGATGTTAAAATATAGTGAAATGAAAACTGCTTAAATGCCAAACAGCACATGCTGTCATAGACTAATTCTGTCTACAGTTTTCTAATCTTCCCCACACCAAAAATCCCACCCCACCCCACCCCCAGATTTAAAGCCACTGGCCGTGCATTCCCCTCTTTTACTGGTGAGCAGCCTTCAGATACTGAGGTTTGAGTGTACTTGGCATCTGCCTGGACCTGCAGCAGCCCCAGCTCTTTGGAGGAGGCTCCTGAGGCCAGGCTGGGCTGCAGGGCTGATAGAGGTGGTGGTTTGGCCGAGACACCTGGCACACCTCGATAAAGCGAGACTGAGTCATCTCAGTCTGAAGGTAGTAGCAAAATTCTTCAGCCTGAGGTGGATGATGTGTTAATGACTTGCATGAACTAGGGCTGTTAGCGTGGCAGCTACTCCTCCTGGAAATAGCAGCAGCTATTGCCAGATTTCTGCCTTGTGAGTACCAGCTTCATGTAGGGACTCTGGGTTTGTTGTAGTTGAGAGGGGCAGAACCCAAAATGGACCCAGTAGCTCTTAATATATGGAGCAGAAAGGAAAAAGGAATTAAAGAGATGGGTTTCATACTTGGGAAAGGAAGTGATTTTATCTGGTTATATTTTTTCATGTTCTTGAAGTACAAAAAGGTATTGAAATGTTATTACTGAAATATTGCTGAAATATTATGGGATTAGTCCCATTGTTTCACTGATGAAAACAGAGGTTAAACTGAAGGACATGTACTTTTCACAGCTATTTTTTAAATAATAGGCTAACTACCTTTGTATTCCAGTAGCTGAAATATCTCCAATAATTACTTATACTTAATAAAGATGGTATATGCTTCTATGAAATGTAAAAACATGTCAACACATCGACCAAACTGAGGGATGTGTTAAACTTTTAATATACTATATATTCTCTCTCTCTGTAGTATTTACTATACATACAGTATATATTAGCAGTGACATATATTATAGGGCCTGCATTTTCTTCTTTTTAAATTCATTATTTCTTGCCACAGTACAACAGAGATGTACATATTTCCTAATCATTGCTGGAAATAAAATAGTTAAATCTCGATTCACCCAAAGCTCAGTATGAAGGTTTCCATTATGAGTTGCACAAAAAGTTCTTATCTCCCCTTTGGTAAGTACGTGAAACGCCTGTGTGCAATACGTGTAAGCTGAGCTTCCTTTCATTCTTATCTACATATCTAATGTAGTTTTCCTTTGTGTGTGCTCTGACAAGAGTCATCTTTTCTTAGACTGCATCTCACATACAGATACAAGTAAAGCATGATGTGCTTTTTCTGCTCCCAGAAGACAGCTTTCCAAAGCTGATGGGGTCTTTCCTTGTCCTGTACCAATGTATTTCTCACCTGTGTCAGTAACTACCTGCTATAAGTCAGGTTCCGAGTTAGCATAGCAAGAGATCACCATCGCCCAGTGCTCTGTAATACCAGTAGTATTTGGGTTACTACAAGTGAATTATTGTTACAGGAATATTCTGGATGGTTCTGACTTCCTGACAGCCAGTGCCGAGGCTCAGCAGGAGTGGTGGTGGGGTGCAGATTAGTGGAAGCTGATTGGCACCAAGCACTAGCCCTTTCCATGTGTGTAGACGTGACCACTTACAGCTAATAAGCTTATAATAATTTCTGCTTAAGCACAGGTGGTGAAAGTAGTAGCCAAAAAAAAGGTAAGGAGCTTAAATACAAGGAGGGTATGGGGGGAACTGTGGTGAAACATGTGCTGTGTAGGTTGGCGATCACAACTGTCAGGCTCCTTTGCACGGGGTTTGTGTTATCCTGGTCTTCAACACTGAGACTCCTCTTTAAATGTCAACTGCAGTAGAACTGGAGACTCAACTCCACTGAGAAGCATTCTTCATTTCTCCATTTCAACAAGTATTTCTGCAATTGGACAGAAATATCGAGACATTTAGATGGCTTGTAAGTCCTGCGCAGACATTTTTTGATGACATATGCACATACTGGTTTACTGGCGGGAGGACTCCATTTGCACAGAGGAATGCATTTCATTTGATCTTCTAAATTATTTTATATTTTAGAAGCTTAAAATTTCTCTACACCAGATAGCTTTGCTGTGGACAACTTGATTGGAAAACAGCGTATACATCCCTGCCTACTTTGTACTCGTTACCTAAATGGAGTAAATTCAGCTTGGAGAGGCTTGGGAAGAAGAGAGGGATTTAAAATGATTCCACTTTAATTAATCCTAGGAAAATTCTGGCAAATCTGTCTTTCCTCAGTGCATGCTGTATGTCTTCTAACTCCATTTCTTTCTGATCACATAAACAAAAATCAGAGTTTTTTTTTTTTTTTCACAGTGATACTTTAGTTTGTCAATAGCCAGATTTCAGGTTTACCTCCTGTTAGCACGTGCAGGCTAAGTGTGTGGTGTGTGTAGTCTGTGATTATTCCTCCACCTGCCAAGCATTCTAAAAGCTTGTTTTCTGTAACGGAAACATCCCAGTGGTAGTGTTGGTTAAATCTAGCTTTGAAGTGCTGACCTGTGAAATAGTGTTTTACTACTAATTGTTATAAGCCAGCGATGATAACAGTGGTGATATTTTTTTCCCCTGTAAAATACAAATCTTGGTTTGTTTAAACATCATGTTATTTGAAGAGTAAGCTCCCTCTGTGGCAGATTATAGTATGTTCTTTCTTTGGGGAAAAAGAAAAACACACAAACGGAATCAAAACAAAAAAAAACAACCCAAGGCTTATTTCTTTGTTATCTTTTTTGGCTAACTCATAAAGACCTTGGGTCTTACTACTGCTGCACTTCAAAGGGCAGCTGAACAGGTAGTTTATGCAAGTTACATGCTTCTAAGTCCCCTGCAGTCTGAGGCAACATAAGGACTCCATCCTGAAAAGTAAAGAACATTCTGACCTTACTTCAGGAAAGCATTTACACGTAATCTTTACTGTTAAGGACATGAATGGAGCCTTGGACTTAACGTTAGCTAAGACAGTTCAGAGAACAGCAAGATTAAGTATTTAATCCAAAGTGTTATTGCTGTGGAGTTAACTAACAAAAAACGGTGTTCCTACAGTGGTACATTATAATAAATATTCTCACGTTTCTGTATCACACTTTGAGGGTGCAATTAAACAGTTTTCTATATGAAGCTTTTTACATTTTTTTTTTAAAAGTATTTTTCAGAAGTTAAAGTGAAATATTAGCACCAGGAAAAACACCACTTTGTAGCTCATGAAAATCTAAAATTGTATCTTAAATTTCCCAGAATTTTATATGTGTCTTAGTTCTGTTTAACATAACTGTTGTCATTTAACCCCAGCCTGCAACTGAGCCCCACACAGCTGCTCGCTGCCCCCACCACTGGGACAGGGGAGAGAATCGGAAGAAAGGTAAAACGTGTGCATTGAGGTAAACACAGTTTAATAGGACAGAAAAGAAAGCAATAATAATAATAGCAATAATGATAGAAGAACCCACAGAACAAGTGATGCACAGTGCATTTGCTCACCACCCACTGACCAGTACCTAGCCAGTTCCTGTGCAGCAGCTGCCACCCCCTGGCCAACTCCCCTCAGTTCTTTTGTTCAGCGTGATGTCATATGGTCCTTTGGCCAGTTTGGGGTCAACTGTCCCATCTGTGTCCCCTCCCAGCTCCTTGTGGATGTCGAGCCTCCCCTGGCAGGACAGCATGAAAAGCTGAGAAGTCCTTGACTTAGTGTAAGCACTGCTCAGCAACAACTCAACCATCAGCATGTTACCAATGTTATTCTCAATCTAAATCCAAAACACAGCATGGTACCAGCTGCTAGGAAGAAAATTAACTGTATTCTAGCTGACAATTATTTGTAATGTCCCCCCTTCTGGTTATGTTGCTGTAAGTAGAATAAGTCTTTCTAAAATGAATTATTTTCTGGTTGGACTGTTCACAAGGTGCCATAAAATCAATATCAGAAAATGCGCTGAAGTACCTCTCTGCACAATTCATATAATAGTTTAATACAACTACTACTATTTTCTTCAAGCTCAGTCTGGTATCTAATATGGTCTCCAAGACATTCTAGGTGTGGAAGAGGACAGGTTTGCTGATCCCTGTTCAGCACATTCTAACAGCTCTGCCCTTTCCAGAGTGTTTGCACAAGGTGGTTCTGGGGTGTTTCTGTTCTGTAACCACATCCCAAGGGTTAGTAATTTTTTTTTCCTTTTCCCCCACAAATATGCTTAGACTTCTGTGTTTGTAAAGAGCTAACATCCATCGCACTTCCTCGTGAGTATCGCTGACATTCAAGGTGGTATCCGACTGTTTTTGTAGTGTCGGTGTAGGTTGCAGCCCAAGTGAAAAGGCAGCATGCCTGGTGTTACCCACGGAAATACACCTGGCTTACCCACTGACCTTGAACAGGTCCTCTTATTTCTCTGTTCATCCTGAGATCTATAAACTGAAGATAATAAAACATGCATCCACCTTTGCAAAGCTCTTTGAAATCCATGAGTAAAAAGTTATCCCATAAGGTCAAAGTGTGAATTATTTATTGGTACATGACATGCACAGCATGCAGACTGCAGGTTTATAGAAATCTTGTCTGTTCCTCTTTCCTCTGAGAATAGAAGTCATACCTTCAGAGCTCTATATGGAGAAAAAGTATTTGTCGTATGAAAATTAATATAATCTTTATGAATATGTGATAATATTGAAACTTTGGTATCTCCAAGGAATTGGTTTCAAGTGTTAATAATCAGCCTCCTCTGACAAGTGCAAATGCCGTTCTCAAAATAATAAACATTTAAAAATAAAGAATGAAGATTAGAGAGAATAGTCAGAGGTGGGGGGAATATTTGGTTCTGAAGTAAGGCAATTAGAATTTCATGGCATCAGAGCTGTGGTAGGGTCACTCCAGGGTAGCAGATCACTTGGCTTCCAGGTGATTACCAATACTCATAGCCATTTCCCATATCCAAGATGCCAGCAGTATGCTTTGAAAGAAACAGCTTTTTCATTTAGTCTGTTTCCTAGGGTTTATTGCAGGCCCTACTTGTCATCAAAGTACAGAAGGAGAAAAAGGTTGTGTACCTTGCTTACTGTTTATATTATTTTATTAATTTAGGTATGTGTTATTCAAGATAAGCTCTCTCTCTCTCTAGGTAGGTATAAAACACAGGGGAAGCAAGAATAGGCATGCTGCAAGCCAGCTGTGGCTTTACACTTCAATGTGAACGTCTTCAACTGCACTTGGAAATCAGCAGGCAGCTAGCACAGATTTTGAAGAACTAGTGTACACATCCTTGCTGAGATATGCTACTTCAATAATTGGGTTTCTCTGTATCAATTTTGGCCTACGAAAGAGTTTCAGAAATGATCCTCAGCAGAGCACACTTAAATTATCTAGCATTGAGATCCACGACATTAGCATACACTTAAAGTGCTTGGCCTTTAATCCAAGTCCAAATATTAGGTCAGAATTGTATCCAGCTAAATCCAAAAGAACCTTTAAGTATTTGGGATAGGCCCAGACTTTCTAATACTGACAACAGAGGCAAGAGGGTTCTTGCACAGATTCTAAAACTCCCTTGAGGGGAATAGACTCCTGGATAATTTGGGCTTTCTACTACATTGTTGGATGAAGTGCAGTTTTTCAGATGAAGTTGCATCCAGTTGGAAGGGCTGGGGAGATGTTACTAGAAAGAAAATTGTGATGGAGAAGGGAAGCAGTGCTATACCCAAGTAAGATTTTTGAGAAAATTGTTCAAAGAAAAATTACTCCTACGTGTCTTAATTCAACAGCTGGTTTACAAGACTGTACTTTTAGGCCATAGTAAATTGTCTGGTTAAAAGGAGCCATCTGCTCAGAAATATTTCTCTTCATCTTGCCTGCCATCTTGGTTCTCTTCCATTGTGCTTTTAGGCATTGTTTTGCTTGTTCTTTGTATTTCTTTGGTACTTTATTCAAATCCTCTTCACAGCTGTACAGTCTGAGGACCTTGCCAGTCTGATTTTTCTTACCTGCCTACTGCTTTGACTACCAGAGTGGCTGATGTACTGCAGGGTGTATATTAATAAAGGTACTTCTTCTGTATAAATTTATGTATAACATGTATACTGAGTGTGAGGTATTAAAAGATTGCAGGGATCCTGTGTCATGGGAGCTTCCTAAATGCCTAACACCTAAATGGGTATTTCATCACTTCCTCTTCATTCTCCTTATCCTTCTCAGTAATCTCCATTGCAAATACAAGTGTTAGGGGCAGTGGTATGGAGGTGGTACCCAGACCAATATTGCCTTTGCTGTTTTTTGCCCTTGCATTATGAAATACATAAATTCATAAAATACTATTGCCACAACAGAAGGTTTATTTTGAAACCTTGCCGTAGTAGAGAACAACAACATTGCAGCCAGGGGCTTTAATCTGATATTGCTTTATTTTCTAAAATCAAAGCATTTTAATTGACCCTGTAACTTAATTCCCAGCGTATCACTCATCACTTCCACTGGAGCCTCTCTTTGTTGCCCCTCCCAAAAAGTGCTCTCAGTACACCCCTCCTCAGTGCTATCCAGTATATGCCTATATATAGTATGTACAATCAGAATTGTGTTAGCTCAGAAGCCTCAAGGCAGCAGGTAATTTAAGAAGCAGCATCTCTCTTGGCTACTAGAGACGTAGATTTGCCATTCTTTATTGGTGTCTTTCCATGGTTTTAAAAATTTCTTTTACTTTCGATATCTTTGCCCACTGACCTGGAAGGGCTCACATTTCTGGCTGGTCATCACTGTATGTTTCACTCACTCCCACATAGGATTAAAAAATAGAAAAAAAAGGTTGGTTTCTCTTTTTTTCAAAGGCCTTTCAAGAAAAAGAAATATCCTTAGCAGTGTCCTGTCAGGTTCAGCCTGATACCTTAACTTTTCTTTGAACAGTGACATCAGCAAACACATGCAGTGTCAAACAAGCTTATTAAGAGTCACTCCAGTTTGAGAGCAAAAATTCCTTTAATATTAATTAATGGCCTTAGTTCACCTAAATTATATTGTATCCACCCCTTCTAGGCTGCATCTGGGGGAGCAAGTGACTGGCGCTGAAACTTGGCTCTGCTGAGCTAAGTTAGATGCAGTTTCCCAAATCTGAGTGGCTATCAGAGTGTCTGTGTAAATGTTCCAAAACAACAGCATCCCAAACCCACAATTCCCATCATATGCAATAAAGAGAAAATCAGCATTGCAACATCCAGAACTCTACATGGCCTTATCAGCCAAAATTAGCCCCACAGCATCATCGCTCAATCAGTTGATATAAATGCTTGTCATGGAACAAAACCACAAGATGGTCTTGAAGTGTCGCTCAGCAGGTAAGGCTGGTGATTTGCCCTTGGACAGTGGGGGTGGCTCTACGGTTGGTGTTGAAGGTAGCCCCGGGGCCGTGCTGCTGCCCAGGTGCATGTGCAGTTTGGAAGCACAGAGCCATCAGTGCTCTCACGGTGGCTTTGGTTGTCGGTTGTCTTGTGGTTGAATTTCTGACTTTGAAAGCCATATGTGACTTTACATCCAGATTATTTCACAGATCATCTCTGTCTTCTTTTGCCATACTGCTGTTAAAACTGTGAGGAAGATATTCTCTGTGAGGCCTTTTTGTCTTGCTGTGTTGCAAGCCCTGCCTATTTTCTCTGTAGTTTGGGAAAAGAAATTGCACAGGAGAAAGGACAGTTAATTTCAGGGACTTGGCTGATCTCTTCTTGTAAGGACACCCTCTTCACTCAAGGTAAATGGCTTGTACAATGTTATTTATTATTACATTATTAACTTGAAGCTTAGGAAATGCAGGTTCTTAAGAACCTGGGACAGGCAGTTTGCAAAAATATAAATAAGTCATAAATCTCATATTAAGGGTGGTTTTCTAAGGGTTTTCAGAAGTAGTCCTGTGAAGTACTGCAGTTTCAAGATGAGAGAGGCATGACAACTGTGGGTTTGAAGGATGAAGATGGGAGTCTCTTTGACAAAAGCAAAGCCATGAAGTAGCTATGTATTCTTCAAAACTTGACTTTTCTCCCCATTTAACTGACCCTGTATCATCTTGGGCTTCAGTACAACATGCTCAAGTGCAGTCTTTCAGAAAATGAAAAGCTCCATCCATGTTGTTGATATTTTTGTTAAGTGAGGGTAAGGTAATACTCTTGAGGTTGCTTTTGTGGAGGATTTAAAATGTCTAATGTGGTAGGGGCTGCTGATGTTGCATTGAGGGAAGATCTGTCAGCCCAACTCTCTGCAGCTGGTAGTAGTTGTAATATGTCTGTCTTCAAAGATTGCATCCGACTTTAACTTTCCATATTGGTATACAATAGAATATCAGTATGAGTGCGTAGGAGTTCTCGGGATGGGACAGGATTTGCTGTATGTTCTAAATGTTTCAGATTAAAATGATTGAGCTGCATGCTCTTTCTGAGCATTTCTTGTCAGTCATACACATGCACCTACTTTGTGGTTCGTTTTGGGGAAAACTTAGAACAAACTGAAGTTAAAAAATAGATTACTGTTTTGGGATTCAGTGTGTTGAACTTTTTTCTTAGAAGTTGTCAGTAGACCCTTTCCTGATATTTCCTCTCTTGCCACAGACTGACTTAGTGCTCGCTGCTCTGGGGGCTGAGATTGTGTACCATTTCTGCTAAGAATTAGGTCTATGTTAGAATGTTCCATCTTGTTTCGGCTGCAAATAATTACTTGCATACTTTGCTGTTTCTTTACTTAGGTTAAATGAGTATTGTCTTCCATGGTTTAGAGTTGCCATTTGTTATTGTTGGCACTAGTAGCAAACCTGCACTTTAGCCAGACAAGAAGTGAACAAGTTTGGTTTCTGTTGAACATGTAACTGTTGTCATTTTAAATATTCCTTTGTATCCTACACTCAGTCACTGCCATTGCGTTAACAGAATGTGGGGTTTTTTTATCTTTTACACTCATCAAGTTAAATTTGAAGTTCTTTAATTTTCACAACACTTCAGTTACATCTCAATTTTGTCATGTCAGCCACA
The DNA here is from genome assembly GCF_000691845.1 of Merops nubicus. Classification (NCBI taxonomy): domain Eukaryota; kingdom Metazoa; phylum Chordata; class Aves; order Coraciiformes; family Meropidae; genus Merops; species Merops nubicus. Next base: position 38,794 of record NW_008631457.1, on the reverse strand, counting down.
TTAACCTCATCAACCTCTGTGCAAAAAGGAGCACAGACCAATTGTCCTAAAGCTGATTTTTATTTTATAGCAGAGTCTTTTAATTATTTGATTGCAAATAAAATTAATTCCAGCTGCTGCTACTTTTCCTTTCACTTTTGTTTTACTTGATAGGCTTTAGCCCCTGGCTTCTGGTTTTCTCATTGACTAGTGTTATCTATGACAGCCCCTGTAGTTTCCAGGAGTATTGGTGCCTAGGTGCAGTTAAGCAGGGTTTTGTTCATGATTCTGCCAGTACTGATAGAAATTATCACCGTGCTGTGGTTCAACTCCAACTGGCAACTAAGCACCACGCAGCTACTCACTCACTGCCCCCCCAGTGGGATGGGGAGGAGGACTGAAAAAAAACCCAAAAGTAAAACTCATGGGTTGGGCTAAGAGCAGTCTAATAACTGACATTAAAATAAAATATACTACTAATAATAACAGTAATGAACATTAATATAGCAAAAAGAGAGAGATAGAACCCAAGAAAAGACAAGTGATGCTTGAAGAAAGAAAAATCTACTTAGTTTTCAAGTAGTGGTGGATTAGGAACTCCTGAACTGGTGAAATGTTAATATTGACATGTAAGTCAACAGGTTTCCAGACTCCTCGTGAAAATCCTAAAAGTTTTGTTAGTGGTCAGATAGAGGAATTTTAAAAATGGACCTTCTACTTGAAAACTGCATGTTTGCTGCTACATTTATTGATATGGAACACATGAAAAATCATCCTACTGTGTTTGTTCCTAATCTGAGCAGTAATATCCTCATCATGCTTCTCGGCAATCAGCCCTGGCAGTCTGAGCTTGTTGCTCCCTATGCTGCTGCAGGACTTTGCCCTTCCAGCCTTTCTCCCAAGCAGGACTCCATGCTGCCTGCTCAGCTTCCCCAGAAGTCAGTGGCCTTTTGCATTGAGTCAAGCCAAGTGAGTCAGCATTGTAACCCTTCAAAAACACCTTCTAAAGTGTCTTTCTCCACTCCGTGGTGTAAACAAGGATTGTCACTGCAGTTCCAAATTTTGGTACCTGGTTGGGTGATGCAAATGGAGATGGTGAAGGGATTGTGAAGGTGGATCCTTATGGATATGGTATAGAGGGTGAGAGACAGGAATAAAAAATCGTATTTTGGGTCTAAAAAAACTGAAAAGATGTTTTGAGATTGCTTGACCAGTCCTTGCCTCAGGCACAGGTATGTTAGAAGAGCAACCAACAACAGATGTTATGGTACATCCTTGTCTCTGCCCAATTCACTCTTTCTTAAGAGAAAATAAGGGAAGAAAAAGAAAACACAAACCCACAAGAACTGTGAAATCCCTGCAATGAAAGCAGTAGCAGTTTTCTAGTTATTGATTGCAATTATTTGATCATGTTAAAACATAAATAGTACATGTTTTAGTGAAGGTACAGATTCCTGGTGTCTGCTGCAAAGCCACCTGTGGCTGGGCAAACAAAATGAAGGATTAATGAACTGTACCTCTGAGAAAAAAATTAGGTTAACCTCTTCTGCTGTATGTTTGTCTTATATTAAAAAATCTGTAGTGCCAGAATTATCTGTGAAGATCACAAGCTCATCCCCGAATTACATTCCTGTGATACTCTGTTGAAGGATGCAGCAGTTCTGTTGTTTCCATTGGAAGCAAGCATTCACTGCCCAGTCAAACCAAAGAGCCTTTCCTCCTCTGCAGGTGCATCTTTCTTTAGTTATATTCAGACCGGTATTTTCTAACAGGAACATTTATGTTTAGACTCCTTTCTCTCTCTCTTTTTGCCTGGAATCAGTGCGTGCACTGCAGTGGTGTGTTCCCTCTTATCCATTCACTTTATCTGTACTCTCTTTTTCTAAGCAAGCTTTTAAACAACATCTGTATACTTTCACTCTTTTCAGTCTTCAGTTCTTGTCTTAGTGATATTATGATATTTTTGTGCTACCTCCTTTTTATTTACATGTCATTCCTTCCCTAACACTGTGACGATTGTCTTGGTGCTTACCATATTGTGTTGTCTTTGTATTGCTTGTCTTATGACTTCTGTAAGTATCAGCAGTACAGCTCTTGCTATGATATCTCTCTCATACGCTCCCATTTTTTATGGTTTTCTTAGATTTGTACTTCACAAGAGAAGCATTATGTGTGTGTGCTCTTCTGAAAGCTCATTTTCCTTCTGGTGCTAGTCTATCAATATAGTTTCTTGAGTATCAGAGATACTCTCTCTAGTCTTCACAGTTTTTCCCACATTTCTATCATTTTCCAATTTAAGCAGTATGCTTGATGCACCCTCCTTCAACTAAGGAATTAGTATTGAAAATGCAAGTAACAGTTTGTTTTAATAAAGGAAGGTGAAGATCACAAAGCAGCTCTTGTTCCATTGTCCTTAAAGTTATATGTAGTTCTAAATAACGTTCATGTTAGTTACCCTATATAGTGTGGTGCTGTGAGATGGAAGGACATACTTAGAACTGGAAAAAAAATTCATTTAGTGTGTATGTTTATGCTGTTCTGCTGAATATAGTGTATTATATAGTCTTCTTATGGAGCCAGATTGTTTCCTTGTGGACCAGGGATCTTCCTCACTGATTCTCTCTAGAGCACTGAAAGCGGATGAGTGGAAAAGAGGGTTTGCAGTGCTGCAGAAGGGCCCCGTTCCCACTCTGTGTGCAGCTCCTGTGCCGTGCCTCGGCCATGGCCCCGCAACAGGGATCCTGGAGCTGCAGGCAGGGCCATGCTGCCGAGCCAGACTCTTCCCGGGGACAGGGGCGAACAGAAAAGGTGATGGGGCAGCGCTGGCAAGGATAGTGCGTGTGGGAGAGCCACTGCTTCCTCACAATTTCCACCTTCTCTTCCTATAAGTACAACCACAGTCTCTAGGCTGATGTTTTCCGTTTCTGGAGAAAATGTACGTTTATGATCAGTGTTGTCTTTAAGGAGAATTATCTGGTGTCATGGGAAAAGATGGAAGTGAAAGACGAAGAGGAGATAATTCTGTTTCCTAATCAGTTTGGAAAAGAGTAGGTACAAAGCTGCAAAAGTTGTTTTGCAGGCTTGAAAATTGCTTTAAGATGTTTCATTCACAGTTTCTTCAGCAGGTTGCAAAGCCCAGTGCTGAGCTGCCAGAGTTGGTGCCCTCGTGCCCTGCCTGGCACCGCGGAGGTGGGCAGTGCAGTGCCAGTGGCTGGGCTGGTGACTCCATGCCGTGTGCCCACGTGCCAGGGAAACAGGCTGGGAAACGCTCCGGTGCAGGTGGCATGGAGCACTGTGCCTGCCGTGTACTTTGCCTTTCACAAGCAGGAAACCTTCTGAATGGTGAGGTGCCCTCGGGAGGGGTGGGAATGCTGGAACTGAAGCTTAGGAAGGTTCCCCCACTGGGCAGTGCATTTGAAAAATTCTTAAGATGTTTGTCAGGGCACTGAGTTAAAGCAAGATAAATGACGTTACTTGAAAATAAAAGAAAAAAGCCCAGAACAAGGGAGGCACTCACACAGGAGGCTGTAGCGTGGGTCATTTGTTATCTGTGCTTTTCTGTATTTGCAGGAGAGTTGGGTGCTGGGAGGAGCTGAGCCATAGGATGTTGTGAGAGAAGAGTATATATTGCAGCAGAACTAAATTCACAGGCAAAAGATTAAAGTACTCTAGAGGGAAAAGAGTAATTGTAGCATGCCAGATATTCAGTATTAAGCATGCTTAATATTCAGTTTAGTCTCATATGACATGTTTATGACTGGTGTGTGTGCCCCGACACAGGCAGTGCCTAAAAATGTGTGGTTTGTGAGATGTGGTGCAGGGAGTGGGGAGAGCACACGTATCCGTTCCGCGCTGCCGCCACGATTTTGCTTCTCGGTACAGGAAGATGCAAAATGATTTCAAGCGTGCTGGGTTTGGGTTTCTTCAGGAGTTGCACCCTTAAAACCAGCAGAAGGGAGGGAGGGGACTTGCTCAGTCTGTGATCATCAAGCTCTGCTAATGTAGCCCGGGTGCCACGTGACTGCAGAAAAGGCTATTATCTCAATGAAAAGGAAACTGCTTTTGAGAGCAGCCACCGAACAGAAGCAGGAGGAATTTTCGAGTACTCCACCATGCTGGATTGTCAAAGGGGGGATCTCTCTGATCAGCAGTTAGGGAAGGATTAGCGTGGCCAGTTTGTCAGCTGTCATTAGAAGCAGATGACAGAGATGATAAGCTGCTGTGTGCACACGTCCTCACTCAGCATGTGCTTTGGTTTACATCAAGATGTAACACTGCTGTGGGATAATGGAGAGCTGATATTTTTAAGTCTGTAAATTTACTGGTAATTGTCTCCCCCCCATTTTTTTTTTCTTTTCGTTCCCTTTTTTATTCCCCACCTCCTATTCTTAATAAAAATGGATGAAGAATTTATCTTGATCTGAAGACGCAGAGAAGATAGAGAGATCTGCTTTCAACTGCAGAGGCTGGAAGACAAGGTGTGTTTCTGAAGTGGTGTGACTTCATTGTCGGTGCTCTCCTTTTGCTCGTATGTGTGCTCCATGTGTGTCCTGGGGCCTGGCTGTTCTGTGAAGGGGCTGAAGGGGTCTTGGCTTTGGGGGCTGGGAGGAAGATCTAGGGTTTTTTTGGAGCAGGAGGCTTTGAAGATAATGTTTCTAAATAACAAATACAAAGAAATAGTGTAAATTTGATGTTCCAGTTGCCATAGTTTCTCCCCCTCTTAGAGGCTACAGGTGTACTTGTGGTTGTCTGTGTCAGTTTTATGGGTTTATGAGGCTAAATATGTCTTGGACAGTGCACAGGAAATATTTTTGTAAGCAAGTTTTCTGGCATCCAGAATAATACACAAACCCATCTCTATTTTACCACTGTCAAGAGGCGGTGGAGCCTGACAGTGTCTTTTTCATTGCAGTAATTACTAATCAATATTGAGTAATTTATATGCACATGAAAAGTACAGACTAAATCAGACTGAAACATTTTTGCAATAAAGCTTTCTCTTTCTGACTAGGAGGTTAAGTAGACAAAACACATTGAAACGTTCATAGTCATTATTTAACTTTCTCTGTTCTCTAATCTTAATAGTTTTCTTTACAAGTATGTGATCTGTTAAACAGAATAACATTCAGTTAATCTTCAGACCTTGTATTTATCTCATGGTTATGCATGCTGATGTCATTAAATATCTTGGCAGTATTTACCTTTCTTTTAACCTTGGGAGGACAGCATTTCATATTGCAAATCAATTAAATAATAAAATCCCCTGAAAAAGGCTATAGCTAGTGACTTGTGTTAGGTGAGGACAGTGTGCTGTCTGCCCTGCGCAGGGAGTTGAGGCAGGCACGTTGGCTTTATTTTCCTGTCATGCTCAGCATTGCTCTTCACCTCAAGGCAATAATACTAATCCTGGACCACAAGGGGAAAAAAAAAAACCAAACAAACAAGCCCACAAAACAAAAGCGTTTGTATCTGCGTAGGGGTGCTGACCATCACTTGCCTAGAATTTTGCCCCCAAAGTTCCAGACAGGGTTGTGAAGATGCGCATAGCCGGCTGGTGCTGCAGCCCGCTGGCAGTTTGCTAAAAGTGAGGTTTCCTGGACTCATATTGAAATAGTGCTGGTGACTATCATTCTTAGAATCTGTTTAATAATTAACTAAATACATACAGGAAATGCCTTAGTTTATTTTATTTAGGACTTTGAAAAACTCGTGCTACTTTGAGATAGGAGAGGGGAAGGAAAATATTGTTTTTCAAATTAATGTAGTATGTGTTTGAAGAGACTTTATTTCATACTGTGAGGGCAGATTCAGAAACGTAAATAAGTTAGCGCTGTTTATTTGCTTGTTCTCTTTTGTCTTGGCTTGATTATTTTAATTGAAGTATACCTGCATTTTGATAGGGAGGCCTGGGGCAGGCAGAGAGGGTGGGTAGAGGCTGGAGAGCCTGTCATGTTCGCGGCACCAAATGTCGAAGCCACAAGAACAATGAAACTTCCTCTCTGCTTCTTGTGTTTTCTTCCTTTCTTTCATTACAGAAGATTTAACAGGATAGTGGGGGCCGAGTAGTGCTTGCTGAAATGTTGGCACCTATGTTTTGAGGAAAAATAGATTTTTGCTGCTTGTACAGTCACTTTTATTTGCCCGATGCCTTTTGGGACATATTAAGGGGGGAAATCAGAACAAAATCCACCTTTTCTATAGGCTGTGTTTTTCAGGTGACTCCACGTTCTCCTAAAACTCAGGTTGTTTTCTTTCATAAGTAATTTTTTACAGAATTTTTATATGTAGCATATGTAAAACTTCAAGCACTATCTTTGACCAGAGTAATTTTGTTTGCCCATTCTTCAAAACTGTGTGCTACTGTAGTCAGCAAGGTTATGCTGGTAATGTTCAAAAGATATTGCTTTCCTTTGTTTCTTTTTGTATGAGGAAGGAGGGAAGACATGACTGCATTGCAAAACAGACCATGCTCTAAAATTAAAAACAAACAAAAACCTTCCTGAAAAGTCTCAGCTAGGGGGATACTTTGAAATGTTTCACTCCAGAGTTCTGATATTCAATATCAAATGTCATTAGAAAGTTAGCTGGCTGGTTAGATTTTGCACTAACATTTTATTTATTTACTTAGACAAATAACAGGAAAAAAATGAGGAAAGGTATGAAAACAATCTTGACTGTCAGAAGCTACTTCATTAATAAATGAAACAAACTTATTAGCACACTACTATGGAGTAGCCCCAACTTGAAGTCAGGAGGCTGAGCTGAGGGGTGGGTCCAGCAGCAGGGCCGTCCGAGCTGAGCAAACGAGGACGGTGTTTGTCGGTGGGTAACCACTGTCCCTGCGAGGAAATCCCCCGGGAGTCCTCTCGCTGCTGGCATTCATCCAGAGCTTTTCCTACTCACTTGTGGCTGCGGCTGCCCCTGCAGGACATTTCCCCAGAGCTGGAGCTGAGCAGCGAGGGGTTGGGATGGACTGGCTGGGCTCTGAGGAATGCAGTGCATAAGGAAGATCACAGTAATCGGGTGGATATCCTAAAGGAAGAGTGAACCCCAAAGTTCATGATAAACGCACTTCATCTGCAGTGTGTCTTGTACCCGAATCTTCTCTTTGCTGGACCCATCTCCTGCTCCACATGCATGCTCTCCCCAGACAAACCCCTCTGGGTGCTGTAGTGCTCTGATTTTCTACTCACCACAGCAGAGCCTGTTGTGATGGAGCAATCATCTAACATAAGATTCACGTGAAGAAACTTCTGCTAGAGCTGCGTGGTAATAATATTGTTCTTGTTGCTTTTCCTGAAGTTTTTCCAGGTGTTCAGTCCAACTAGTTTTAAATGTGTTTTATTCTTCACTTCGGGGCAGTATATTGTAGGCTTCTGGTCAACTCCTTCTATGAATGTAGTGGTTGTTTCTTCCCCTCTTTAGTAATTGTACTTCATTGTATTCCAGAATTAAAATACTTGGACTATTGGCTACTTCTTTTTTAGCACCTGTGATTCTTCTTTACCATAAATTATTTCATTATTAATACAAACTGGTTTCAGTTTATTTTTACAAAGAGAATAAAATGACTGATAATGAACATTTGGCTTTAATTGTAGAGTAACCTTGTTTTCCCTGGGCTGCAGGTCACAGCCACAGTTGCGTCAGGCCCGTGGAGTTAGTTATGGCCTACAAAAAAGAGAAAGAAGTTTGACATCTTCCTCTAGAAGACTAAGAGGAAAATTCAAGCTTCAGTGAAGTCAGTGATAAAATTTTTATTAATTTCAGCTGAGTCATAACATCGCCTTAGAACTCTTGGAATTTTTTCCAAGATGTCATTTCTGCTGTTGAGGGAGCAATGGTAAAGCTTGCAGGGTGTTGCCTGTAAGGGTTGTGGAGGCCAGAGGTAAATATGGATTTAAGAAGGAAGTTCAGAAGGAGGAGGAGGGAGTGCAACTCCACAGCTAAGCTGTAAGCACTGGCTGTTGGAGACAGAGAGTGGAGATACTGGGAAAAGGATTGTCCTGCAGCTGCCCCGTACTTTTCCTGAGGCATCTGCCATTAACTTCCATGGCAGATTAGGCACCAACTAAAAGTCTCTCATTTGGCTCATACAAATGTTCCTATATATGGTTTATTTGGTCTGACACATATATATATGTGCACGTGTATATACATATATATACACACACAAACACACACTTGTGGGTACAAGCTTGTGTCCTCAAAGTTTTATTCCTTGGCAGCTGACTAAAGCAACAAGACTTTTTAAGAACTTATTTTATTAGGGTGTACAGGCTACTAAGGACACGTAAGTTTTATCAAGTTAATCATAAGTTATAAGTGATTGTAAGACACTTGTGTGTGACTGACTATTCTGTTAGCTTTTGAATTCTGTGCTTAGTGACAATGTGCATAGTTCACATTCTCCGTGGCTTTGCTGAGAGCTCAACATACATCTAATATACGTGTGTATTGAGTACAAAACCATTCTGCCTGCTGGGAGATGATATAAGTGTAATCTTTCACGCATGTAGCTGTATTCTCTCAAAAAGCAGGCATTGCATTGGTTGTTCTTTAAACTTCAGTAAGTAAGAAAGGAATAATTTTTTTTTTCTTCTTCTTCCCAACTCTTACACTGCTGTTCCAGTATAAATGGATGATACTGGCAGGGAAACCAATATTAGCAGGAAGCACCTGCTGAGGGGAGCTACCTGGTCCTGAAAGTAATGGACAAGACTAAGGACCAAACCCCATCTTGTCTCTCGCATCACATCTTAGACCATGACCTTGTTATGATGGCACTCTAAGGCAAGCCACCTTGGGCTGAAGAGGATGCTGAGTTTTCCGTGGGAGATCCTCTAGAAGCATTTCAGAGACAGAGAGGATGGGGAAGCCAGGCACTGTACTACAGAGAATGACAATTTCCAGAAGTGATGCAAGGTTCTGAACCTCGTGTGGGCACCAGCCACATCCCTGAACCGACAGAGGTGGAATTCACACCATAGCCCATGTTAACATCACTATGGCTATGGCCATTTGTTGAGCTAAGCACTAGCATTTACTTAACTTCAATATAGACATGTTTGATTTTGGTCTGTTGTTAACTTGCGACCTTTTGGAACAAAAAGCCTTGAATTCTTGACTCTCAAATGGAAATTTCATTGTTATACACTGTTAAACTAAACGCATGCTTATGAGAGCATCTCAGTACTTTAGAAGGAAGAGTGGAGTATGTGTATCTTGTAGATATGTGTGGAGGAGGTTATTCTTTTGCCATGATAACAATGTGAAAATGCATGGAAATGCTTCAGATAGTGTTTTGGTACACTTCCTGCAGATCAGCTTTAATACACTGCTTGGCATTTGAAAGAATGGCCTGAAGTTCCAACATGCTTCCTAGTGATAGGTGTTGTGTGTTGAGGAGAAAAATAAACCCTGTTAGTGACGCAGCTGTGTGAAAATGAGAAACATGAGTTCGGTTTTTGGTTAGGCACCAGAGAAGACACAGAGAGCTGGGCTTTCTGAACTGCAGCAGATTTGTTTTCAGTAACAGTATCTACTCCGGGACTGAGGGAACGTTATCCTGATGACCAGGTTGGAGCTATGGAAGATGGCCAGCAACATAAGCACCTCTTGCTGAGGCTCTGGTGCAAGCATAGGTTGCACATCCCATTGCAGCTGAGCACGGAGGGATGCTGAGTTGGTTCCATTGACAGGCAGGCATGCAGACACCTCTTGAGCTGCATGAACTCATTGGAACAGAGATCGACAAGTCATGGAACTCCAATTCAATTGTGATAGGTTCGGTGTCTCTGTGCGTAGGTTTGATAACTCTAGGTATGACTTTCTGTATGCAGCTGATGTGGAAACATGATGCTGCTCCCTCTGGCTTTTTACCCTGTTGGAACCCAGTTTCCTGATCTTTTTATGAATGGAGTATGTTTTATCTTAAGTCAACAGACTGGTATTTGACAGGCAGTTAGTTGGAGGTAAATCCCAACGTGGGCTTGCCCACGCCGCTGAGATGCCTGGATGCCTTCCTCTGTTGTAATCCGTCCTATTTTTCTTCCTGCTAAGATGGGCATCTTGAGATGTACCATCAACTGGAAATGAAAGCTAAATGAAAGTTTCCTTTAATATTATCCCTTTTTGTGATGTTGGATTTGCTGTGTTTGTCAGCTATGCTATTCACAAAGTTTTACTTTATTTCACAGTAGATTTGAAATACTGAGCTTATAAATCTCATAAGTAATGTTGATGTAATTATAAACTATAAGAAAATTTCTAGATTCAGTAAACATCTTATGTGGGAATTTTGACTCCTCCTATCCCATTGAAAATCCTTCTAGGCTTAATTTTTGCAGCCACAGTTTGATATTTACCAAATGCAGCCTAAAAGGTTAAATGGTTTTAGAAATCTTTTTTTCTGTTTTTCTTTTCTTTTCTTTTTTTTTTTTTTTAACTTAGCTACTCACCATAATCAAAGGGATGCACGAGTGACTTGCATATACAGATATAAAGTTTTGGCATTGCATTTTGGTTTTTTAATCTGTTGTTTTAATGGGAGCTTTAGTGTTATTAACCTGCATTTCTTTTGTCCTCGAGTATTAAGAATCAGAAACAATTCTTAATAACAAAGAGAGGTAGAATCCCAAACCTGAAATTACACTTTTGCAGTGGTACCACCTGCCTTCTCTTTGACAATGCTTTGGTGAAAACAGACTTTTTCTTCCTTAAAGGTGGAAATGTAGCAAATGTGTTGCATGTTATTTCTTCCTCTGATATTTTTTTCTCTGTTGTCTTATTAAAGCCTAGCCTTGCTATTCCTGGCATATTAGAGGTGGCTGACACAGCCTAATCCGTAAGCAGCTGGGTGAGCTGCTCCCTAAGAGCCTTATCCTGTGGGAATGCAGGGGTAGGAGCCATCCTGCAGGGCTGGGGTCAGCCCAGAGCCGGTTCCTCAAAGTCTCGAGCAGAAACCAAGAGTTCTCGAACCTGTGGGCCTGAGTAGCTGAGAAAAACCTTTCTCCTTCAAGATGTAGGTGTATTTTAAAGAAAGCCCTGTTAAATATCAGTCTGTAACACTGGACATTAATGTGAGCCTTTTATTTGATTATTACAGCGTGTGTTAAAGAGCTGCTGCCGCCCACTTGCAGCTAATGTGTTTATTAGATAGTCTTCCCAGTGGCATCTCGAAGTGTCTTTCAGGTAAAAAATTCATGAGCATTATTGGCTTTCAGGCTGCAGATGGAATATGTCTTCTTCTCACTGTCTAGTACACCACTCTAAAGCCATTACAGAAGAGTAAGGGAAAAGATATTGTTGAGGAAGGAGCCTTGGGCTTAAGCATTTGTTTATAGTCCGTTATGACTTTTTGTAGACTGAACAAAAATGTGAATAGTAGGTGTTGGAGCCAGTTTTCTGTTCTTTTATACACTGGCTTAATGACATTTACTAGTAAATTATGTTCTGTTCCTTAGCTCTAGTTTGGGGAGTTCAAGAATAAAGTAGGATTTAGTAAATATTATTATAAATATTTTTTCAATGTTACCTGTAGTAGGCTCTCTTTTAAATGAGATTCTGTCTTCTAAGTAACAAGTGTTATTCTCAGACAGGAGAGCCTATAGGTGCATGTCAGATTTTTGTACAAGTTCTTTAAAGGTGGCTAGAGTTTTTCAGCTTGCTACTACCACCTCCCTCGTAGAAACTGTTTTCCGTTTTCACTCCACACTGTGTGACTGTTGCAGGGTGGCAGAAATTTTAGATAGTTTCATTTATAGTGAAAGTGGTAGTGCTGTTTCAGGCAAAAGGCACAGCCCTGAATAAATGAATTTGTAATTTTGTTTTTTGTATAAATATTAAATATTTTCTGATTCAGAAATGGAGGCACTGCAAAAAAAAGAGTTCATAAGCAGGAAGAAATGTGAAGAATCAGAAGTTGCATGTGACTTCCAGCTTTCCTCTCGCTTCTACCAGAATTAGTGCTGCATGGCGTACATCAGTAATTTTGAAACCGAGACTGAAAGCTTCTAGTCATGAGAACTCCACAGGAAAAAAGTATGAATTATAATGGACTTATGTTTGAGTTTGTAATTGACCGCAGGAATACGAGCAAACTGAAACTGAAAAATATTTTTCAGTTGGGCTGTCAGAGAAGTTTTTGCCAGACTTTTCAGTGATTTGTAATATTTTTGTCAATAACCAGTATTTTGGCTGTTTGTTACTCAGTCAGACGGTGACTTGAGTAGGTCCCTTCCTGTCTGTCAGCTGTATCTGCAGTGGCTGCCTGTGCTGGTGTGCTGGAGGGTGGCAGGCAGCATGGCCACCTGAGTGTCCCTGTATGGTGCTTTACCTTTTGTCTGCTACTTTTCAGACTGAAATAGCAGCTTTGAAGGTGTAATCCTCGTTTATTCTTTAACTGCATTTGTTGGGCTTATAATAAATCTGACAGTTTAACAGGCCTTGTTTGGAAGATGTCCTGCCCTGATAAGAGATAAAATGCACATTATCTTCTTCTGCATGGACTCTGGATGATTAACAGGATTCACTGATGCTGAGGATGGGTGGCGGAAGGTTTACTCTGCCTGCGTGTTCCTTCATGGCATTTGAGGAGCAGAGGAGATGTTACAAATTCACACAACTGATTTGTGCTATATTTTTTTCTGTCTCCTCCTTCATGGGGCCTCTGTTTTTCTTTTTTTTTCTCCCATGTGTTTTATTTTTGGGTTTTCATTATTTTATTTGTTTATCCCTTTGGAAGACTCATGTCTTGTAAAAATATATTTACTATTGCTTCATAATGAGGTGAAATCTCTCTGTGTACTCTAACTTAGAATGGTTGTGGGTGCAGGATGTGAAGGAGGATATGGTGTCATGATGAGAGTAGAAACTATTGTTTTATCACTGATAACAAGAAAAAATGAATTTAAGCCTCTTCTGGGCTCTGTTTTTTCAGTTTCCCAACGTGTGGAAGAAACTGGTTAGGTCTAAATAACTGTAATTACTAACATATACTGTCCAAGAGTTTATTAATTTAATTTTTCAGTGTTTGTGATTTATGTTTAACAATTGGAAAAAGTAGTGATTTTTGTCTACAAGTATTTAGGATGCTTAGGCATGTGGTAGTGAAATGCAGAGAGCAGGAAAATACCCTTATGGTGTTAAATGTAAATACAGTGAAAGAATTTACTTACTTGAGATGTCCTGTTGATACCTGTTGTCATCTGTTGGAGCCTAAAATTAGTTCTTTAAGTATTTTTAGTAATAATAAGTTTGTTTCTCTAATTATCTCCTGCTTGTAGGAAAATGCTGCAGTGAGTCTATTTATCTTTCCATTGCTCCCTTGCTCCTTAGTGATGCCCAGTGGAGCTGAAGCTCAAGGGGCATCTGAGTCAGCATTAGAAGTTCAACTCACCATTACTGTTGTAGTGTTTGGGGTTTTTTTGTAGAACAAATGGAAAAACCCTTAATATATATTGAGAAGAAAAATCTGCTACCACCATTGAAGGCAAAATACTTATCCCACAGTGTGGCATTATGTTGTGTTTTGGGGTACAGTACAGCTCCCAGACAACTTGCACAATAAAAAAGGGAGCGCCTCGTCTCATGTGACAGTTCATTCTGCAAGACACACATTCAAATTCAGCTTGGTGAGACATTTTCTTTCAAATAAAAATTCATTTAGTTCAGCATCTGACATATCATGATGCTGGTTTTTTTAACTAACAAACATAGGTCTCTGTCTCTCTCTTCTCAGTGTAATGATTTCTGCTGGGTTTGTTTTTACTGATTCCCAGTTTGGTTAATCCTTTTCCTATTGTGTACTACACTAAACAAGCCTTACCACTTTTTCTTGACTTTTTTGTTGCAGAGGACATATGGTAGAGCTGATATTGCATTTTCATTTCTTGTAAAGCACTAAATGAACCAAACTGTTCAATTTCTTTCTTCTTTCTGGAAATTCCTGCCAAGATGTATAAAAAGATCAGAGGAGCAGGATGAATGCTGCTTTCTCATCTAAGGTGATTCCCTAGAGATTAGGTTTATCGGAGTAAACTTTGAGCCTCTCACTTGTCATTCTACTTGCAGCAGCTTCAGGTTTGAATTGACAGTTTTTCTCGAAAAATTCAGACTCCAAGTTTGGGAGTTTTATTTTCTGGTCTGAGAGCTATCTTTGTGGTTCAGGAGCCTAAGAATACTTAGAACAATTTCAAAAGTTCCTTAATTAACTTGTAAAAAACATACTAATTTAGTTCATGTTAACAAATTTTTGTGTTATAAAACTATTAGTAATAACTAATAACAAAGACATTTTGATATGGTTAAATCAATGTGTATGGAGACAGGGCAGAACCCAAAAAGCACTGTACACATTTTAGCTGCTCCTGACCCACAGATATTTTTTTGTGTGTCTAAAATTAGTCTGTCAATTCCATCTAAATTCATGAGGTTTTCCCCTTCACACTTGAAAGTTTCCCGGATGCCTATTCTTTGGTACTACATGTGTCCAGAAGTACCTTCTTCTGAAAAATGTGTGTTTAGTTCTGTGCTTATACCATGTTAAATTTGAAGAGGTACCTAGACCTTCCAGATATTTTCATCTAATATTATGCTTAGATCTTGAATGTGAATTAGCTCATGGAAAAAAAAAAACTGAAATAGCTGCTTTCTCTTTAAAAGACCTGAGGAAACTGGGAGGATGCTCACCTCTGACCTTACTCAGCTTGTTAGAGTTATTGAACTTAGAGTCACCAGGAGATACGGGTCTGACGCTCTCCTCAGCCTAAGAAATTCAGACCTCAACCCCCTGCGCTGGACACAAGGTAAGTGGTTCCAACACAATATAGTGTTGGAACCACTTACCTGTGGGTATAGTGGTATGGGCTACACACCTAGAGTCCTGCTGCCCTGCAAGAGTTAATTAACCATGCCCTCTGTGCTTCATAAACATCCAGTTTTGGCATTGTTTAGAACCACTTACTATGTTTAATAAGGATAGAAGAAAGTGCTAGTTTCATAATAATTATATCACTATGGTTCCCTTAAATATAGAAGGATGAAGTTTAGATGTTTGTGGTGGCAGCCTGGTTTCAGTATGCCCTTGAAGGCTGATGCTGTAGACCTAGTGGAATTCCTACAGAATAGTGTCAGTATGAATGCAAGAACTGAGCTGTGCATTGGTGGAACTACCGCTGAAACTTCGGTTCCTGCAAAAATAAGCTTCCCTTTGAAATGAGCCTGGCAAAATGGCTGAGAAAACTGTCAATAGATGTTGCTCTTTCCTTTCTTGGGGAGGGAGGAATGGGGAATGGAGAGGGATGCTCTCTCTAAATGCTTACCTCTTACTACTCCCAAGGGAGAAGGTATTTGAATGTTTAACAGGTTTTCTGAATTCTTGTGCTTGCTTTTCTCAAGAAAAATAGTTAACCAATTGATATTTCTCAGGTATTACTTGGAAGCATAAGAAATTAAGGGATTCCTGAGCCCAGCTTTTCTTCTGAACTTCAGGTCATCATCTGAGTCTGACTCTGAGATCAGATGACTTAGGCAATGTACAGCTTTCATCATGCTGATGAGTTTTTCTCACCCTGGTCAGTGAAAAATTTAGTAATTGGAGCAGAGCTCCAAGGACAGTTCCAGCTCTCCACTGACAGAGACATGGAACTGCTGTTGCCTCACAACTTCTCTTTAATTATTGTCACAGTCCTGTGTCTTGCACCTTCCTTTTGGCAGGATTTCCTCAGGCTGTGTTGCACAAATTATAACAAGCTTGTGTTGCTTTAACATGTGGTAGCTTGACAAGGTAGATTATATGTTCAAAATATTTATCAGTTTCTCAGTGATCTCTAGTATTGACAGATGTTCTGTTCCTACGGTTTCGTACCTGCACTTGTGCAAACGTTATCTTTTGATGTTTAGCTAAAGCTGCATGTGCTGCTCTTCATGTAGCCGGGATACATGTTTCATTTCATGTATTTCAATGCTGTTGTGTTTTTCTTGTTGTGTGGCACTGTGGCTTTTCCTTTGTCTTTTCTCATTCAGCCTTGCAAAATTGCTATGAAAATTCAGCAACTCAGGCACAAAACATACTTATCTGTTCTTGCATAACTGGTAACAATCAAAGAGATGATAAAATGCTTTGCTCGGCCACCACAAATTTTCTTCTGAAGGAGTTTTGTGTAGCATTCTGTGAGGTCATTAACACTGTGTTTTTATTGGTACCTTTCAAACAGACTCTTAGTTCAAATGACAGTTTTGCCAAATAAAAACTGAGTTGAGCATGGAACGAGGACCTTGGAAATATGAACGAAGAAGTTGTGATTTTTCCACCATAACCCTTTCTCTCACTTACTTCCTTTTAGTTGCTGATATGTGTTCAAGATGAGTGGGATGGGAGAAAATACCTCTGACCCATCCAGAGCAGAGTCAAGAAAGCGCAAGGATCCCAGTCAGCTTGGACCCAGGTTAGACTATTTATGTCTGAAGGTGTTGGAAGTGAAAGATTTTTATTCTTTTTTTAATGTTACATGTGCACATCTTTTTCACTTAGAAAATTACCAATTTAGCATTCTCATGGAAAGAAGTCAGTACCAAAGTACTTGGCTGCAGTAACTGTGGTGTGTGGGTTCAGGATGGGTGGTGGGGGGTTGTTGTCTTTCATTATTGTTCGTTGATTGGTTTTGAATCCAGCATAGTGCCAAAATAGCCAATTTTGGTGACAATATAGGAGCTAGGTAAATATCTTTTTTTGGCTAATCATTGCAATGAGTGTTTTATCACTTGTTATGGCAATCTTAAGATTTTTTAGCACCTCTACTGTACTTCATAATCAGGGACTTGGGAAACACTGTTCAGTTTTTCACCATTCTTCCTTAGGACTGTCTGTTGCAATTTCACAGTGAGGCAGGTTGTATGGATTGTTTGGTTTAATGTTTTAAGCTGTTTTATTTTCTCATACACTGTACATCTATGGTACTCCTTGGATTCTCAATGCCACATGGAGGGATACTTGTAAATGTTAAAATCCCATGCACCTCCAGTTAATCTTTTGTTTTGAATTTCAAAACCTCTTTTAAAACAAAAATATGGCTGCTGGGGAAGAATAAGTAACATCTTCTTTAATGCCCCTTCCCTTGTTCTAGAGGAACCTTTTCTGTTTGAGAATCTTCTAAGTTACATATTTTTGTAGTGAGAGAGGGCAGTTCACTCTGCTTTTGTTAAACTACTCTCAAACCAGTTGAAACCACCTTTGAACTGGCTAGAAGGCAAGCAAACTGGCCTTAAATATGACATTTTAATAAACTCCTCTTTCAGCCCGAAAAGAAGCACTGAGAAACGCAATCGTGAGCAAGAGAATAAATATATAGAAGAACTTGCAGAGCTCATTTTTGCAAATTTTAATGATATTGACAACTTCAACTTTAAACCTGACAAATGTGCAATTTTGAAAGAAACTGTGAAGCAAATTCGTCAGATAAAAGAACAAGGTAAGAAGACTAATTGGTTGACTTTGAATATTTTCTGTGTTATTACTTTTTTTTTGGCAGACTTGACAGTCTCCTCAGCTTTACTTTAGCAAGTTCCCAGGTTTCTCGTTAATCACTAATGAAAAATGCTGTAATGCCACGTGAATGGAGTGTGTTAAGTATCGTATTCAGTATTTTTTAAAAATAAGTTTCACAGAAAATTCAGAAATTGCTGAAAGAGAAAATTGGTCAGTACAACGTGTGTGTGTAATGGAATTGAAATCAGTTGTGCTTTTACAAAAGTTAAACTAGCAGATGGCTTTGGGGGAAAAAAGAAAAAGACCACTTACATAGTTCTACATGGATGTTGAATCCATGCAAAATAGGAATAATCCAGGAGAGTGGGGTATGCAAATATTCAGCATCCCCCCTTATGCTTTCTTGTTGGTATGAATAGATATTGTGGACTAAATTATGTGCGTCCCTTAAATGATGACATCATATCCTCAACTACAATAGATTTGAAACTATTCTAATCTCTACATAGGGTCCCGTTATAAATGTAAACCAGAGAACATGACAGTTTTCTTCCTGTTCTTTGTCTAGAAGTTTAGCTCTGCATTTCTTTTCTTTTGATATATTTCCCATTTAAAGAAGAAAACTAAAACTTTTAGAAAATTTAAATTTTTGGAGGTTGGTTTTGTGGCACAGGTCTGTCTGGGCAGGCATGAATAACACTGCAGGTGCTCAGGGCAGAATCAAATTCTTAAGATTATTCAATGTGTATCAGGGTTTTTTTTTAATGCAGAACATTGCAATCTCTTTATAAACTGTTTAGAGCCATTTCTTTGGTTTTCAAGCAGTTTAATTAACATCTTTCCCTTTTTCAGTGTTCTGTGACACCTGTGGGCATGTAATGCTTTCTTTTCCATACTGTATGTATGAAGTTGCAGAATTGGAGATTACGTATTGCATACTTTAGAGCCAGATTTATTTCTAAGACAAATAGATAAGTAGATCTACAGTTTCAGGCATCAGCCTGTTCAAAGCTAACTGGAAAGTGGGAAGTGTCAAATTATCTCAACTGCCTCCAAAGTGGCTCTAATTGATTAATCTTTGGGAATGTTCCTATTTCGCAGCTTGTTCTCTTGTATTGCTATTAGATTGCCATAATTTTTTTAAGTGGATATTCTAGTGAAGTTGCTGTGCCCCATGTTAGTAGTGTCCCTCTTTACTTGGCACGGTGTCCTTCATCGTTTTGTACCTTGATGGGTTTTGAGGCTTTTTTTCCCCCTTATTTTCTTTTCTTCTTCTTCTTGCTTTCAGTTTTGGATTTTTGTTTTGTTGTCACCAAGAGGTATGTTTTTCTTATCCTTACCTGAGAACGGATGAGGACAAAAACATTGCGTTTTCCTTGGAAGCGGGTGCACAGAGGTCTGTTAGTCCACTTGGTAATTTGTGCAGCCCCTCTAAAAAATCTAGTCTGAAAATCTGGCTTGGACTAATGGCAACTTTGATAAATCCAGTGTTTTAAAACCCATGAAGTTTTATTGCAAAAACAGCTGATGATACAATTCTAAATACAAACTAAAATTCTATGGATACTGTTTATTTGAACAAGTAGAAATAGTTTGTGACCCTTGATACTAAATTACTCTCTATGATGTTGACCTGTTGCATGAGGTTCTTCAGCCAAGAAAGTCAGATTGTCTGACAACTGCTTGGGTCTTTGCATCAACCTCATAGCTGGAGCAGACCAGACTCCAAGCATCTCTAAGGGGCATTGCAAAACACTGACACCTTTCGGATGGTCATTAATAGCATCTCAGGATCTAGGAACAAAGATTAGAACACTTGAAATTATTCCTTTAAAGCTGGATACCAGTTCCTACGTAGCGGCTACGTCCATTTGTTGTAATAGCAAATTTCAAAAACTTTGCCATACCAGAACAACTCCGACGACAGCACACTCTGAAGCACAGTATTCTGCTGGAACAGCTGTTTCATGAACAAACAGGTCTCACACGTTGTGAGCATTGAAACTCCATGGACAGTAGAGTCCACCTGTAGTCCTGGGGAGTGCCGCAGAGACCTCAGCACAGCAAGCGGCTCAAACCTCGGGAGAGGCTGTTGCTGTTGCTGTCTCATGTGTTTGAGGCACACTGGGCGTCCTGCACTTACATATATTCATCCTTTAAAAGCATTAACTTCTAGATTGTTCCAGATCTTTCTGATCGCTTGGCCACCGCCAAGACACGTTCGAAGACCCTTACAATGGTGAAACACCTGCATTATCCTAACAATATCTAAAACAAAGTCATGAAAATAATACTAAACTTCCATAAAGTGCCATGAGACTCAGGTTAAAAAATTATATTTCCGCATGGTTAGGATGTTTTGTTGATTTCTAGTGTTGCACTGAATACTAGTAGGAGAAAACTAAATGAGCACTCTGAAATTCCTGAGTGACTCTACACTAACACAAAGTAAGATGGCTCATTTTTTAGGCAGTGGGTCTGCTCTGCATTTTCTGAAAGACAGATTAGATTAAATTAGTGAAAGCTGACTATACAGTTTTATTATTTTGCAGTTCTAGTAAAGAGGTTAGATTTTTTAAATTAATACTAAAAATTCCTCACAAATTTTCTTTGGCTATTTATAGAGTTGCATAGTAAGATCTAATTGCTTACAAAAGCACAGTCATAAATACCTTGCAAAGCCACTGAAAGCAACAAGTTTTATAGCTGCTACTAAGATTTGACAAGGAGACTTTTTCTGGGTTCTAGGGATGAAAATGAGGAAGGAAGAAATACAGATTGATATTCATTTCCTACTTCAAGCTTGCTGGGCTGGTAGCTGAAAAAAGTAATAGATTTTTTGCTGTAGTAATACTGTGTAATTTAGTATAATGTTATCCTGAGCTATTTTATATGCAAATATATATTTTTAATACTATATCTGTTATCTTTATATCATTTCTCACAGTATATACTTCAAAGATTCTTCAGTTGTGGTATGTTAGAGATTTGGTTTATTACAATTTGAAAGCAAGTTATAAATATATGCATATGACTGAATTCATTAGAGGAATTAAAGATACTTGTAAGGTGTCACCATTGCACATAGTCTTAATCTAGTTTTTGAAATGTTTTTAGTACTTGAGAAAATGAGGACAAGTTTCTTTGCAAAAAGCTTAATTTTCTACTGAGGACTTTTACCATGTCTTCTACTTACATATTTCTATCATATTATATGTTTGTTACATTTCACTGCTTGAACATCTACTGGTTCAGCCTTTGAAACCTCCTTCTCTTCATTACCTGGTTGTGCTTTTGCCCTATTCTCTGGATATCAGCAGTGCAGTAGGTATGCTGGAGGTCACCTTCAACTTCATCAGCATGAAGTTCTGCTTCATCAGCATGAAGTTCTCCAGCTCAGCAGAGTCTCCTCAGGCCCTTCCAGGAGGATTGCT
The DNA here is from genome assembly GCF_000691845.1 of Merops nubicus. NCBI lineage: Eukaryota > Metazoa > Chordata > Aves > Coraciiformes > Meropidae > Merops > Merops nubicus. Next base: position 17,893 of record NW_008631457.1, on the reverse strand, counting down.
GAAGAACATTTAACCTGTATGAATTGAGAAAGAAGGCTTGGTGTTAATCATGTGTATCTTCTTTTTCTGGTTTCACATTTGGTAGCAAAGCCAGTTTTTGATTCCCTGTAGCAATGCTACCGTGTAATCCCAGGGTCCCTCCAGCAGATAGTCTGTTGTTGCCTCCAGCACCAGCATGCCAGTGAGATCGTTGGCTAGAGGGAAACAGCATGCTCTTAAAGCTCATGAGGAGGTGCTACTTCAGCTGCTGCTACGTTATCAGATCTGAGTTTAGATCATATTCCACAAAGTATTTAAGTGATGGCCTAATTTTAAGTCAGTGAAACTACTTAAAGGTTTAAAGTTATGTGCATAAATATCTTCCCAAATCAGGGTATTAAGACAAGGGAGTATGCAGGATCGGGTTTTGTTTGTTGTTTTTTTTTGTTTTGCAAATATTTTAGTTGGTCAATTTTACTGTAATTATTTTTTTTTATGTTAAGCATATTTGAGATGTCAAGCAATTTAAAATTTATGCCACTTTTTGAATCTTTGGGGTTTTTTAGGAATTCTGCATGGTGGTTATTATTTTTATGTGCTGTACTTTCAACCTGATAGGATTTTAAGACTGAATTAAGTGTCAGAGGAATTTGTGCTGTGAAGTCAAGCAATTTGTACAGAAAATTTTTTAAAAAATCTATTACTGAATTTGCTTTGCTGTTTCCTCTACCTAGAACTGAGACTGTTGCACTAGAAATGGCTTTGATCTTCCTCTGTACATTGTAAAGCTTTTTGGCTAAATATATATGTTGACTTTACTACTTGCACGCCTCCAGAGAACTACTGATTCACTGAAGAATTGAAATAGCTTTTAGGTAATGCAGACTAGCAGCTTCTTTTCTGGCTCTGATGAAAAGTAGTCATTGGGCAGCAGACTCATCAAGTGGGAAGTTTCCTGTGTTTTGCTTATTTTTCTGGAGCTACATATCATGCAGAATAGCTGGCTTAGACCTTATCTTAAACATCAGTTGTGACATTTTAGCTACAGTAATTTTTTTTGTGGAAGCAGTGTTATGATTTATTTAATATGACTTATGAGAGTGGTTTTAAGCTGAAAGAAGGTAGTTTTAAACTGGACCTAAGGAAGAAATTTTTTATGCTGAGGGTGGTGAGACCCTGGCCCAGGTTGCCCAGAGAGGGGGTCGATGGCCAATCCCTGGAAACATTCCAGGTGAGGTTGGCCAGAGCTCTGAGCAACATGCTGCAGTTACAGATGTCCCTGCTCACTGCAGGGGGTTGGACTAGATGACCTTGAAAGGTCCCTTCCAACCCAAACCAGTTTGTGATTCTCTTGCTTCAAGAAAACAGACAAAAATAATCAAACCGATAAAATTGTGAAACCAGTGTAAAATCTATGCACTTAATAGGATTTAGTGGATTGTTGTCCTTTTTTGCTTCCTAATCGTGGTTAAAGTCCTTTCTGCTGATTGAGAATAAATACAGCCTTGTTCCCCAAAGTTAATGAGAGTGTTTACTCATCATCTGATTAGAAGATTTAGGTCAGTTTTATTTATTTATTTATTTATTTTGACTAGGAGCAGTAATGGAGCAGTCCTGCAGTCTAACCCAGGGGACATGAGGCAGCTGTTGACAGCCCTGGCTGCACTGTCCCTGCCCTCCTCCTGGCCATGATTTCCCTTCACTCCCTCACTAAAGGCAGGAACCTTTGGGTGGTTGTGTGGTGAGCCTAAGCAGGATCTTTGATTTGACTGGGAGGAGAGAGAGGATCTATCTCCCCACAGGTCCTTGGAGGGCCCCCCTCCAACACGAGTCCAAGCATGCTGGCAGTGGCTGAGCCATGGGCTAATGCTCACAGCTGTCTTGGCACTCTTGGGCATTGCACGGTGTTGGGTGATGACTGTCCCTTAATGAGATGTGTCTCTTGTTTGTGGGCTTCAACTGTGTTGATGATGGATGACTTCAGTTCTAGAGATAATCTGCTTGAAGTTTTAGACCAGAAATCTAAGCTTTGACTCCAAAATGTGGCTCCAAGCTGAGGAGAAACTGAATGTTGCCCCCTAACTGGTGAGCTACTGGTCTTTTTCAGGTAGAAATAGTAATTCTTGGCAGGTGTTACAGGACAACTTGCTTGTTTGTTTTGCATCCTGCTTGTATTTTGCTTTTCTTTGATATTTATTTTGTTTTCTTTCATAACTTCTGAATGACCAAGGGAGAAAATAATTTGAACTAGAGAAGCATGTTATGATCTGCAACTGCAAAGACGATTTGAACTTAGATGTCTGTAATACCAATATTGCGAATGCTATACAGGATTGAGCTGCTTCTTCTATATTTAACATGCTTTGGGGGATATGTCTCAACTGTTCCCTCTTTGTTCTTTTCAGGGATGTTTTCATTAAAGTTTTGGTTTTGTTACTTCAGTATTTAATGATAACACAATAGCCTATGTAATTCTGGGACTGTAGTAAAAATGTCTTGTATAAGAAAGATGGAGACATCTCATCCAGACATTTAGGATTTTGGAGGCTACCTCCTTGCAGATAGTGTTTTGTCCTCAGACTGTATATAAGCTGTCACTGAGCACTTTAAAATTCTAAAATTTGCAGGTTTTCTTTTGCAATTTTTCTTGTAATGTCTTATGAACTGTAAACATCACAAATGCATTTAGCATTTTAAATTTGTGAAAAAAATAAAATACAGAAGTATAGGCTGACATCTAGCCCTCCACAATATGAACTAAGTTCAGGAGTCTAATATTTCTCACCATCTGCTCTGTCTTCAGAAGCGTCAGCTCAATAAAGATACGGAGGTTAGGTGCTAAAGAAGAATAGGGATTGCAGATTCAAGTCTTACTGTATGTAGTCCCTTGCTGCTGGAAGGTGTGCAGTGTACGTGGTGCTGATGGTGGAACCCTGCGGCTTGCTGCCTGCTCTCAATGAGTGAACACAACATCCTAATCTCAGCAGCATGTAAAGCAGGTCAATGAAGAGGGAGACTTCATCATTCCTTGGCTGTCTCTGTGGAGCTTAATTTACGGAACAGCAAATTAATTTACTGAGAGCAGTGATGATACTTCAGTCAGAATAAGATAATCTGTTATAAGGAACCCAGCTTCTGTTATACAGCTTTTATCTTGTCTTTCTAAAGAATGAGACCTGAAAAGTGATAATATGATATTTACTTGCAATAGCGTGCAGTCCCTTTCATACCATGTTTCAATCCTGAAAATTGTGGATTCACAGCACATTAAAGAGGTATTAATCAAAGGATCATTTGCGTTCAAACTAGAACCTAGATAATTGCATCTGTTCTAAGCCTTGCATTTTGTTATTTCTGTACAAGATTCTGCGTACGGACAGTCGGTTAGAAATGGGGGTCTTTGAACGTGAAACAGCTGAGGATATGAAAAACAATTACTACTTCAGCTTTCGCTTTCTTCTAGGAAAACCCACAGTGCATAACTGTGGGAAAAAGAGCCCGACTGAAGTTTGAAGGATGACATGGCAAAAGATCAGTTATTTGCTCTGTCATGGGCACTGTTGAGCTCCTAGTGAGTGTCCTCAGACAGATGGTTAGAGAGCCAAAGCATCTCTGCCTTCTGTTTCCTTCCATCGTGAAGGCGATTTGGTACATCTATATGGGTTTTACAAGACAATGGGCATGTCAGTGTGTGCTGTGCACACTTAAATACACATTCTCCTTCTTCCCTCTGAAAGCAAACTACTCTTCTTTAGCTCACACAAGGTCAGAGCAAAAGAAGCAGCGTGTGGTACCTCTGTTCTTCTCAATGCAGAAGGGCACATCCCTGCAAAACTTGCGTTGCTCTTTGACACAGAACAAAATGGAGCTACGTAGTGTGCCTGCCATAGGGGTCCCGAGACACGGAGGCAGGATGTGGCCCAGCTGGAATCTGGGGCTGAAGCCAACTAATATGTATGGTGCAGATTCTTAGTGGAAAGTTAACTGAAAAGTGAAGCAACTTGATAAAGAGATTGATAGGTTCTGTTACCCTTTCAGAACAGATTTGAATGTCCTTCAAAATATATATGTCAGTGGAGGTTCTTGGCGTGACGCAGGAGGCACTTGGTGGTGAAACACTTTGGGATGCGTTACAGAGATCCAGCTAGACAGTAGAGTGGTCCCTTGTCGTCTCAAGATGTGTGAGCATGAAGATCGCTAGCCTTTTGCTGCTACTTTTTCTTCTGAGGCACAATTTCTTAGAAAGACTTGGAACAACCTGCAGGTCCTGTGATCATTCTGAGGGAGACGTCTTCCAGAGGCAGGTTATTCTATGTCAGATTAGGTCAGGGCCTACGTTCAACATTGAAGAGGAAGTGTGCTTAAATATAACAATTGATTCACTTGGAAATTAAAAAAAAAAAAAAAAAGATGAAGAGGAAGAGATATCAAGGTTGTAAATTCTAAATAGAGATCAGAAAACGCAGAAAGACCCTCATTTAGATTTGACTTGGTTTGTTTTGGTGTTTGGTGGAAAAATACCAAGGTATTTTGTGCCAATAACATAAAACTCTTCCTGTGTTCTTCTTTCTGTACAAAACCTTTTACCTCCTTAGCTTGGAGGGAATTTTTGAGTTTATTTTTCTATCTTTAGTTATTTCTTAGTATCCCTCTTGACTTTTCTCAAAACAAAACTCTCTGTCACTAGCTATCAAAAGAGATATTTTATGTAGAAGGAATTTTCTTTGTAACTCTCTATTCCTCCCTTTTCTCTTGAAAGGGTTTATTTTTCAGACTTTGCTGTTTTCTTTTCTCTCCTTTTTAACACTTGTCTGGTGTTTTATTTTTCACTTCTTCCCCAGTTTTGGTTTCTCTTGCCTTCATGGTGGGTTTAGCCATAATTTTGGGACCAGCATCACCATACATGTAAGAGTTTTATTCCATTCACTGTTATCTCTCTGATATTGTTTTTTTCTCCTAGTGCTGCAGTTAGAAATCATCAAATAGTTTTAGGGAATGTGACAAAACTTCTTAATGAATTGTTCAGTGTTACACTGATTGATACCAAGGATTATTGTTACTGCTATTAAGCTTGAAAGTTGAGTCACCATCTGCCTGGATACTAGAGATGCTGATTTTAACTGGACGTTATAATGCAACTTGTCAGGCCACAGTACTTAATGTTCAAAATATAATTATGTGTTTGCAGTTGGCAATCTAAAATATAAAGACACCAGTAAGCTTTTTTTTTTTCCCGTACTTTTTTCGATGAGTAATACTGCCTCTCTTGGGCAGAGAAGCCTGTCCATAAAATCTTTATTCAGTATAACCGAGGGCTTTCTTGGTGTCCTTTTGAGTTATGGTGCAAGAAGACTTGTGGGTGTTGTGAGTCGTTCTTTCTTTGACACAAGGGGCATATATCCTTTACCTCAACAGCTTGAACCCTTTCCAAAGGTGGAGGGTGTTGTTTATTTTTTTTTGTTTGAGTTTTGTGGGGATTTTGTGGGTGTGTTGTTTTCTTTTGTTTTTAATAAGAACTTTGGCCCAGATCTACAAACTTAGAGTTTAGATACTTAGCTCAAGACTGAGTATCCTTATGTTTTTAGGCTGAGGCAGACCCATCACCCTGTGAAAATGACAACTATTATTTATTAAATTTCACCTGTTGGTGCTCTGATGGTTGAAGTGAGGAGCAACCACCCATGTTCCTTTTTGCAAGTGAGTAAGTAAATTGCAGACTGGAGGATGAGTTTCTAGATCATCACTTCTGATCTGATGCATGGGCTTGGCTGCAGACCTGCATTAGCAGCTTTCATGCTAAGGAGGGACATGACTGGAGTCAGACCTTAATCTTCAGCATTTCCTGGTTAAAGCCACATTCATTCAGCATAGTCCATGCGACGGAGCCACCTTGCACCCAGCCTGCACTGTGTCAGGAGCCTGGGGCTGGGGAAGAGCTGGCACCCACCACCACGACGTGGAGCGTCCTTTGCAACAGCTGCTGGTCACCCACAGTTGTAATGGAACTCATTTTAAGGCAGGTCAGTTTCTTCTCAGAGGAGAACTGATAAAGCTGGCTGAGTTAACAGAGAAAGCAATACTATTTGAGTTTCATTATTTTGCTTATGGATTATACTGGCTTACTTAAGACTAGGTGCTGGTCCCTACTTCATGACTCTGAAATAGGGAATAAGAAAGGATCACGCCTAATTAATTGTGTTGTAAGTATGGTTCAGCCTATTGAAAGGAGCCCATTTGTACCCATCACTTCTGTTAGCACACATTTTAAAATTTAATTTAAATTAATGTAATTGAGATTAAAAGTGACTTTGTCTGGATGTAAATCTTAGCAACAAGATAAGCCAAATTTTTCTAGAGTAATGAAAAAAGATCTTTTAATTTTGGAGAATAACTTTAGCAATACATGTTAATAGTCATTACCGTCCTTCCAACAGCCATGCTGTGTCCGTAACGTTCCTGAAGTCATGTAGCCACTGTAGAAATCTATGAAATCAGTCTTAAACACAGTTTTGTAAAGGATTTGGATTTAAAAATTCCTTTAAGTAACTAGTATGCAGAAGTAACCAGGTTCTTTTAGGAAGCTTTTGTCTTTTTGTTCTGCTTTCCTTGCAGTGGTAGGAACGTTTCTGTTTCTAAATTGACTTAAACGTTTGGCTGAGGCCTATGATGGTGGGTTATACAAGCAAGAAGGGGGCCCAGCTTCTATTTCTGAACACTGGGCTATTATAGGAAGAAAACTTTGCTTGTCCTTAATGATTTAGAGCTTTTTTGCAAAAGATTTATCTACTGTAATCTGGACTATTAGAAGCAGTAGGAGCCCTGTTATCCATTTTAGCATGGACACATTAAATTAAACTTGTTTCTGCTCTTCTTTAGCTGTCTTCAATTATCTGTGCTCCGGTTTGGCCTACGCTTTATTATGGAAACTTTTTTCTTTCATGGGCTCTTAGGGAGCCTGTGATCCATCATATTTCTTTTTGGTGCACCATACTAGGTCTCTGGAAAATTTTTGCAGTCATCAATGGCAATTTATAAAAGCAAATAGGTCTTTGCCTGTTGTTGTGAATGATCTGGTGTGTCACCAAGATTTATCATGAGCATCCTAAAATAAAGAAGGTACTTTGTAATCATGGTGATGTGGCATTCAATGAAATGGAGTCATCTGTTTCCTTTTAGCACTTGCCTTGAGTACATAAGAGTGAGGCTTCAAGAGATGGAGTCTGGCTAGATTAATATTCCTTTTCAGTATGCTATTTTGGCCTAAGTTTTGGAAACCTGTAAGTTTCATTACCTTGGCAATTGCATCTGCAGATTCTAGTCTTAAAAGTGGTAACACTTGTATCTTTATTTTCAAAATCTTGCCTGTGTTTTTATGCAATCAAAGAACCAACTGGCAAGCTGTTAACTTTTGTGAGAGCAATGTATTATTTCTGAGACAGTGATAGAGCCCTGTTTTGAACTAAATTATCAGATCCTGCCATATTTCTTGTCTTTGAAAAAATCACCTGAGCCAAAATGTTAAAGAGCATCAGGCTTCCACCATTTAGACATTCATATTAATACTGTTTTTTAGAGAAGAATTATCAAAACAAGATGAGGTTACTCATTAAGTAAATATCTAACGGCTATAAAATTGTAAATGCCAAAATATACACTAAAATTTTCTAATTCAGTATTACCAAAGAAAACAATTGCTTTCTTAAACTGAGTGATGCCAAATATTTCTATCTAATATTTCAGTGCAGAGGTCCGTTAGCTTGCCTCTTTCTTTTGAAATTCATCCATATTAATATAACAGATTTTAAGTCATTGCTGATGGATGCGTGGTGTTTGCTATAGTGTACAGTTGACTGCTTTACTTGAGTGTTTCAAAGTCATCTACGTCCCAACAAAGGCAAAACTGTTTCCTGGCTATGTGTGTAGACAGCTATAGATACATATATTTGAATCTGATTGTCTGATTTCAGAATAGAATAATAAGTGACTGATTAAAATGAGGGTATTTTTGGGTACGGCACTGACAGCTGATGTACTTCATCCACCAGGTGTACGCCTTTGTTTTCCAAGTACGGTATTTTAGGCACTTATAAAATATTCTAAATTACACCACAGCCAGTCAGAGATTTGAGATTATACTGATTACTGCACATTACGAAGAAGTATAAATGCAAAACAAACAAACATTCCAAACCAAACAATTTTAAAAAAGCATGTTAAACCAGTGAAAATTATAAATTCTTAACACCACCTTGAATTTTGGACTTTTGTAAGGATGTCTTCTGTGCAGGCAGCACCTTTGATGATTAATTTATGCTCTTTCTCTATTCAGTCAGTATACACTAGAAAGATAGTGTTAGTGGTCTTTTTGGAGAAAAGAGAAAGAATATAGCTTAGAAATATAGGAATATATGTACACACATTTGATTTGTCAGTTTGCAGGTCAAGCACACCCTTTCATTTTATACGAAAATGTATGTCGAATGTACTCAATTATTTTAATAAGATAAGACCTGTCTAAAAATTCTGCAGGAGTAAAACTGCACCCTAGTAGTTATGCTCCTTTCCACCATTTCTGAAAACTTAGTGAAAAGGTAAATGTTGCAGAGTGTCCAGGGGTTCAACAGGTAGAGGTTGGGATAGAAGCTTAATTCCACATTCAAGAAATGAAAAACAGCTTTCTACTCGCCATGTGGTAGTTTGATGCATCCTCACAGTGTAAAATGAGGCATGGGGTGAGAAATACAGTCGTCCCTCTGTCTTTTTACTGATAAATAAAAATACTAGAAATAATCATAGCAGGGAGGTTATTTAACTTCCTGTGTTGCTTTGTATTTTCATTGTATGCTGGGGATGGATCAAGCTAAACAGGATTTGGAGGCCTGGATAGCACAGTTTATTCTTCAGTAGAGCAGCAGCAAGTGGGTTGTGATTCTGGGTTTTAGTTCAGACCCCAGTCCTTAATTTGACAGAAACTAGTGACCTTCTGAGGCCATCTCAGGTGTGAGTAATCCCTGCCATTGCATTGAGTGGATAAATCTGGGAATAGGAGCTACGTGTTTCTGCCAATAATACAATTTCTGTAAATAATGTAATCATTTCAGTTGCTGCTGTTAAATCCAAGATCTGGCAATCTTTGAGAAGCTGTTTGAGTGTATTTGTAGAAGGTGCCCTGGATGGAGTGGAGCGCCAGGACCAGGGCACTGCAGTCCCCAGCTCATGGGCTGCAGGGCAGGGAGGACAGGGTGGGCACCTCCACGTTCCTGCCTGGCCTGTCCCTCGCCTCTGAGGCAAAACAGGGACCAGAGGTGTGGTGACAGAAAAGGGGCAAAATGAGAGTGGGGAAGAGAAGAGACCAGGGAAAGGTAGTAAAGTGTGTACTAAAGTATATTAACACAATATACTTTAATGTAATTAAAATACATACAGAGATATTAGGCTTTTTTCTGTCCTGTGGCTAAATAGTATTCTTGGCAAGTTGAATTTTTCTTTTTTTTTTTTTTTTTCTTTTCGCCCTTGTTCCAGTTTAACTGAACTGGGGACAATTCTTTATCAGGTAGTCCTTGTTACAGAAGTTGTATTGGGTGACAAAAATGTCAACTTGTACAAAAAAAGAATGATGGAGAAATCTCAAAGTTATTAAGAGAAATGAAACTAGTATTAATTTTATGTATTATTACTTCCATTTGTTGCGATTCCTAAATTCATCATGTTTTTTTCAGCGCTTGTTTTACTTTTGGTGCCCATGAAAATTTTATGTACTGGCTGTTAGTACTGAATTTTCTGAGAGCAGGCATCACTCAAAGCTTGAGAACTCCATGGAGGTTTCCATTTATTTGTGTCAGGCTGGGCAGGTGAGCGGCTGGGTGGGCACACGGCCCTTTCGGAGGGGCCACACCATGCTAACCAGAGGGAGCGTGTCGGGGAGGTGGGCAAAGCCGGGCTCCGCGACTGCTTGCAGCCAAGAGCTGTGCTGAGAAAAAGTACAGCTGTGCTTTTTTAATATGCACTGCAGGAGATTTCAGCAGCCTGATGATATATCGTGCATTAATGTTGAAATGATAAACACATTTGGAGAGCACAGGAAGGCCTTATGTTTTTATGTTAGCAGAATGCTTCCTAATGAATAAGAACGTGCTGCTGGCTGCACAGAGCCATATGGCAGCTTTTCTAATTTTAGGTCGGTGCAGATGCATAATTCTCCCTTGTTTTACCTCCTAAAGCCTTCCTGAGATGTTTCGTAGTTTTTCCTGTAAGGCTTGATCTATAGTTTCTGGGGGGAAAAATATATTCCCATTGTCTCAAAGCTTCTGGACAGACCTATGATGAAAAAGCAACCTCACTACAAAATCTCCTCCTGAAAACAGTGGCAAACTTTGTTCACAGGGATGGAATAAGCCACTCTAAAAACTGGTGGCTGAAATAGTTGCTGTTTCTTAGGCACCGGTCTTTTGAAAAATTACTTGCTTTCAGGGAGAAAAGCCAACTTGTGTGGAGGCAATGGGAGCTGGGTAAGAGCTGTGCATGTGTGTATCTGTCCAGTTCCATGTGGGCTCGGGATGGTGGTGCTCTGGGAGATGCAGCAACAAGGCAGAGCTGCTATCTCTGTGGTCAGCCAAACGTCAGATAGCTTACACCTTCTTCACAGCTCCAATTCATCCTCTGTGCTCTGTGGTCATCCAAAACTACCCACGATGCCAAATACAGGCTTGCCATTTTTTTTTTCTTTTGCCTATTTTTTTTTTTATTCAAGTCAGTACATTTGACGGCACTTTTTCTATAGCCCTATTGATGTCAAAACCCCCTCTCCATCACCACAGGCAATACCATTACTTAGCAATTGTTGAACACAGATGGTATTAAATCTCACGCTTAAAACTATAATGTCAACTAAATTTCAGCAGTTTGCTAAGTATACTTTCTACTATATGTTAACATTACTTTCTAATACTATATCTACCCATGTCTTTGGCCAGGTACATACTTTTACTGTCTCCTTGATTTTTTTTTTTTTTTTTTTGCACAGCAGTCCAGGAGAGATCAGAAGGACTGTGCAGGGTAAACTTACAAATATGAATGAGGCAATACAAAAAGTAGTCAGCTGTTGCATAGAAAAAAATTGAGAAAATAAGTTGTTTTCAAGACAGTTGCACTGTAAAATTTAATTGCATGTTTAAACATTGTATAAAATTTAAAATCACTTTCAACTGATGTTGCTGCTACTGTTATAAGGATTTTATTGATTCCTGTGGGTTTTCTAATGTACAGAGTTGAGCTTTCTAGTATCCCTTATAATAATAATCTCTTTGCTTGTATTTATTACCTATTATTACATAAGTAAAGAGATATGAATTGAGAAGGGTGTGGTATTTCAATTGCAATTCCAGAAGACTATGAGGAAGAGGAATTATATATGGGGTACCTGAGAAAACCTGCTTTAAAACAGTAGTGGATAATAAATCTGATTCCTGCCTGGAATCAAATTAAAAAGGTTTTTTTTTAATCTTGACCTCTTTCCTCAGCAGTTTGCAGAGCATGGGCGCTCCCAGGCCAGGGTTTCACCAGCAGCTCTTCATTCTTCCTCTTGTTCTCTGAAGAGCCTCAAGGGTTTCTCCTAAATAAATTAAATGTGTGTTGATACGAATTTTCTCTTTCAGATTCTGCCTCATCTTTTTGCAGTCCCTACAGAGGCTATGGTTTTGTTCTTTACTTTGAAAATGCGTTTTGGTTTCGCAGAGAGCATCAAGGGGGCAATATTTCTGTAGGTGGTTTCATTAAGGAAGTTGGCGTGGAGCTTGAGTATGACCAAGAGAGCTTTTCGGGGGGTTCAGCTGTCCCTGTCTGCCCACCTGTAGGAAGCGGGGGTTTGAAACACAACCCAGAAATGGTGATGCCTGTCAGGAGCAATTCTGAGTCTGCTGTCAGAAACCTAGAGAGAACCCACTTTGGCAGAGCTGGGAGGATGGAAAACCAGCAGGGCTTTCTAAGGAAAAGTGTAGCAGGAGACCTCAAACTGTTTCTTTTAGCTTCTCTTTCTCTGACTTACAAATTTCTGTTAATGTGATTTCACAAAGGTTTGCTTTCAGAATCTCGAATGAGCTTCAAATAAAACTTGAGGCTTGCCCACTGATAAATCTGTCAGAAAATACTTGTGAGGGCATTTTTTGCCTCCTTTCTTCTGTATATTAATGTAGAAAAGTAAATAGAATTTATGATCATTAGGAAAATTATCCCAATCAGAAATATTAATATGTATTTTAGTTTATTTCTGCTTATACAATTGTAAACATACCCACAGTTTAAAATCTAAATTACACTCATCACTAAAATGCTACATAATTGGATGTAAATATTCTTTGTAGTATCTCTCTGAGGAGTACTGCTATTTTATTTAAATTTTTGTCCTCTCCCTAGGCTAAACTCTTAATTGAGTGGAGCTAATAGTTGTTTCATGTGCATGAAGTTTATTCCACTGTAATTTATATTAAATGTGCTTGATCCCTGGTAGCCATATCCATAAAGATGGGACCGGTTTGTCATGTAAGGCCCCCACTCCAGCAGAGAATTCCCAGCAGGGGGGGAAGCCCCCGGAAGCCCCTTCCCAGCTTCCTCCGCTGGAACAAGGCCGCGTTTCTCCTTCCACGCCGCCCCTCGGCCCTGCCTCGGCCCTGCCCCTGCCGCTGTGCCCATGGAATGCTGGAAGCGCTTCCCAGGCATTTGCACCTGAACGGGGTTTGGCTGTTCGGGAACTGTTCCGGGGCAGGCAGCATGGGCGGAAGGGCCTGAGCAGGAGCTGCTCCCGTTCTTACCTTGGAGCCGCTGCGGAAAAAGCGAGCAGCCACGGTTCGTGGGGCACTGCCAGCGGTTCCCATGGGGATGGAAAACAGGCTGCCAGGAGCCTTTACAGGGCTGTGCCTCTGCGGCTACTTTCCTAACCCCTAACATTCAAAAATCATTAACCTAGTGTAGAAATAATAAACTTTCTGTGCTTCGGTTTGTTTGTAGGGCTCCCAGTGAACCTAAAGAAGACAGGAGAAGTGAAAAATCGAAAAGTAAACTTTACATTTTTACAGCATTACTTAACACCAGAACCTGGAACTGTTAAGAAAAACAAAAAGTACTGACATGTGATAAATGCACGTGTGTTGTCGGTGCTAGAAATTCATTTATCAGTTGGTGATTTTTACCAACCTTCCTGCAACTTCTTTTGTTCTCAATGAGCCTGTGTGCTGTCTCTCTGAAGAGGAGCTTTGCACTGCAAGACATTCCCCTCGCCCAACTGCCAGGACACCACTGCTGACAGGCTTTGCACTCACTTTTCCAGTAGGTGCTGAGAGAGTCTTCACAAGTGACTTTGTCATTCAGTCAAAAATGGATAATTGATTGCATAGCTGAACATTATCAGTAGCTGCAGTTTGTAACATTGACGTAAGTTACTTCTGGTCCTGCTCTGAGGTGGTCTGAGGCCACAGTTTCCTATACAGTGCCACTTAAAGAAATGTATAGGGACCTGAGTGTGCAGCCTCTTCTAAGCTCTCTGGCTGCTTCTCACACAATTAAGTTACAGATCCAATTATGAAGTCCATAATTTTGGAACACTTGTGATTCATGGAGATTTCCAGTATGCCTGACCCAATGTCATGAGTAGTGCAGTGTGAGGTGTCACCCTCACTGGAAGAGGCAGGCAGGCAGTGCTGGTGTCAAAACAGTATCCTCATATTTTCTCCATTCACCGAACTTTCTCCCTGAGCAAGCACCATCTTCATTGACCCCTCTGTGGAAAAGGGAAGAGGTGGTGAAGAGGTGGAGTAGTTGTGAGGGACAGCTGGTGGTGGAGCGGGAGTGCTGGGTTCAGAGGGTGCCTGCATGGAAGAACAGGGAACCCAAGGGGAAAGCAGCCACTGTCAGGGACTGGATGTGGGGCTTGAGAGACCCTGAGGCTGACCTGGTGTTGCAGCTTGTATGTTATTGGTGGTTTCTATGAACTCTGTGGTTGTAAGAGTGAAAAAAATCTTCAACAAATGTTTTGTATTATGTGAAAAATAATCTCTAAAAGCAGTCTTTGTAAATGGATGAAATGACAGTTGCTGGGACCGTATCTGCATCTCCTGCTTCTAGCACATGGAGAAGTGCCCCAAGTTCTCTGGCAGTTGGGGTGGCACCAGTGCTTGTGGCAGGGAGCAGGGAGAGTAGGAGCCTGGTGTCTGTATCCCATAGAGTGCTCTGCAGTGTAAAACCAGGGATCGTTTCATGCTACCGGTAACAGATGGGAAACAAATATCACTGACTTTATTGAAAGCTCAGCCCTCTCTTAGAACATTTTAGAATTCTTTCACAATTTTTAGAACATGTTTTCAGTGTTGTATCATCATATGGTGCCAACTCTGCTATATTATGATTTGGGAACTGCAGATCTACAGATAGTGGAAAATGTTGTGGACATCTGGTTTGTTGTTGTAAAAGGCAGAAATTCTTGTCGTAATTTCAGTGTGCTTTCATATTTATTAAAATGGTCTATTGTGTAATATTAAAAATAAAAAGTCTCTAATTTTTAAAATGTTCTAGATTGCAGTATAGCCCTAGATTTTACACAACTGCTTGAGAAATAAAAATGTTTTCCGTATAGAGCATCTAACAAAAAAACTGCTCGTTTCATTAACTTACAATATAGACTATGTATTTTGTATAGTGGCTCTATTACTTTTATTCCTTCTCCCTTAAACACCAATCTTATTCTTGGAATGGAAGAATTAACACAGTCTATTACTTGACAGGAATTAGTAACCCTTGTGATCTGAAAGTTCCAGTATGTATGAATATTCCTTACATTTGGTGTTGGGTATGTTCTGTGATACTGTACATAATAATATCTTGCAGTATGTGGCATTATGCTCAAAAAAACCTTAAATCATTGTTTTTTTGCCTATAATCTTGTAGTTTTAATTATATGTTGTTAAGTAAGGCAATATGAAAATTGTGTGATAGTAAAGCCGAGGGTGGAGGCATGGGAACAGAAATGAGGCTGCTCTTTCTCAGTAATGAAACAGTAGATTGTGGACTTGTTTTTCCTTCTAAATATAGTGGCCGTGGAAAAGTTGTGCAGCTGTGAGCTTTGCCTGCTCTTTTAGACCAGTCTTTTAATTCACCTTGATCCTGGCTTTTGCTCTCTGCACCTTAGTAAGGAGCCCATGTCTTTTCCTAGGGTTACGTTTTGTAGTTTAGTGAAATGTCTAGCAGACGAACAGCAGAAATTCTGTCATTTGTGCAAAGCTGAGAAGCAAATGTGCTAGTTATGCCTCTTTTATCATTATGGGAAACTCCTTAAACTCACGTTCGTGTAAAGGCTCCGCAGCTCGTCTCAGTGCCGGTGGTCTCTGGCTGTTCCCCCCATGAGCATGGCGCTCTCATTTAACACATGATTTTCTTTATTGCAGAAAAGGCAGCAGCAGCTAATGAAGATGAAGTGCAAAAAGCAGATGTATCGTCTACGGGTCAGAGTGTCATCGACAAGGATGCGCTTGGACCAATGATGCTTGAGGTGAAAAGCACAAAATTCCTTTATTTAAGCCAGTTCTGCTCCTGATAGGATGAAGAGCAGCATGTAACAGGATGAACAAGCGCAGCTGGAGGCTGCTGTGAAAGAGTGGCCAAGAGAGACAAGCCCTCCTGGCTGCTTGGGATTCTGTCTTTTAAGAGCAGGCAGCATATTTTGATTGGTTTCAGTGAAGAAACTGCCTTTAACTTGTGGTGGGGAGAGACAAAGTGAAAGAGAAAATTCTGCTTCTCTGTAACACAGCCCAGGCAGCTTCTGTTGGCACCAAGTCTTGGATGTCTGCATGCAGGTTTTATTCCTTCTAAATCTCAACAGATTGGGGAGACCTGTTGTACCTGAATAATCCTTCCTCTGAAACTGCATGTCGTTGTAATGTTTGAATGGTTTAACATTTCAGCACTTACGGTATGACTCTGCCCTCTAGAATAGGAAAGGAATCTAGGAGAGTCTTCCAAGCCATTTATTTCAGGTTGTTAGTTCAGATTTCTGTCTGGTTTTAGCTGTTATTTTGATATCCCAAAAGGCTTCATGGTTAAAACCGACCTTCTAAATGTGTTAATAGGGATGTTGGGTAGGTTTGGTATCAGGGATCCTAATGTCATACACTGCTGTCCTTTGGCACTGCTGCTTTATCTGCTTAAGCTGATGTGCAAACTCCTTATTCCTGTTCTGACTCTGGACTTTATCTGTAAGGGAGAATAAATGTTACTTTAGATAAGACACAAACTCTGAATCAAGCTAAAGGAACAAGCTTTGGCAGAGGCCTAACTGCTCTCTCATTTCTGAATGTTGCCGGAACGAGGCTCTTGCTATAACAGTTTTAAGTATGTGCACTATTTTTCATTATTTGTTAGATGAAAACAGTTTTCTGTACTTCATATGAATTAAAAGCTCCAAAATCATAGTGCTAAACATAAGATTAGGCAGGTTGAAATGAAAACATTCTTCTTTGAAAAGTGGGGGTAACAAATTAATTGATTAATTTTAATATTTATTATGGTTTTGGTTTTGCTATCAAACAAGGATAAATATTTGTCTCTTACATTGCTGTGTTAAAATGTATCTTTAATTTCCTATTAATTTAATTGTAAGGACCTGTTTCAATCACAGGGAAAATAAGGATAAGATTTTTTTTTCCTGCATGATTGGCTGTTGCAGCAAACATGACCTGTAAAATCACCTGTCTGTTCCATTATTCCATTTAGTTTAGTTTTCCTTCACAGTAAAACTATTGCATATTAACAAAGAAAGAATGTGAAACTAAATTAATAAACAGTGGTCCTTTTGTGTCAAGAAATTTAAAAGGACTGAAAGTTGTTATACGTTTGCTGTGCAAGGACTACAGATACATTCTTTGTGTCTTTGCTTAAGGAAATGCAATTAAGTTATTTCATCTTTACAGAACCTCTTTATACAACCTTTTCAAAATCCTACTGTCTTCCATTGCCAAATAGTCATAAAAATGGCAGTGCTGATGAACAGTTTATTAGTTGATTTGGCTTAGAAATATAATTGTATGGTTTTATTAAAGAATCAAATTGAAGAATCCTCAAAATAGGGAGTGTTTGCAGCTGAAGAAAGAGAGTAAAATTCATCATGCAGCTGCGTCTGAGGAATATTTTAACATATTTCTTGGTTAAAGCATAAAGTAGGTAGGAAGAGGGTGAAAAAATAGAGAGAAAGCTGACAGCATCTCAGAGAACACAAATGATTTTTCCATTCTAGCATATAATCTAAAATAGTACCTGTTCTCTTGCTTTCTCTCCCAGCACATTGTCTGTTATTTGTTCCTCTATTGTCCCAGTAGCTCTGAAGTTGCTCATCATGGTGGCATACAGCTAGGGACAGAATTAAGACACTGCAATGGTGGCAGCTTCTAAAGGATGTGAGTGGCTTGGTGCCTTAAGTTGCTCGAAAGCCTGCTGCTGCTTACATGCAAGATTGTTTTGTTAATACAAGAGGAGGAAGAGGGAGACTGGCACATAAAGCCCTGTGTTACTCTGGGCTCAGGTGACCACTGCTGTGGTCACCCCACGGAGCAGCTGTGAGGGGACAGCACGCAGCGTTTCCTTACCAAAGAAATTGCTGTGGTAGGAAATAGCGTGGAAAACTGACGATTATTGTGGAATGCCAGTAACTCTCGTAATCTCTTGCTTGCCATCTCTGCCTTTGAAAGTTTTCTCCTCAGGACTCAGGTAAACATCTGCTATGGCTTTGGTTTTGCAGTTCCTTTGAACTGATGTGAGCGTGGACCGCTGCCAAGCAGGATGGTTCAGCCAAACCCACACCCTTCTGCCAGCCCTAAATGCCTTGTGGTTTCATGGTGGGCCACTTCAGGGGACTGATGTGGCTAGCATCTCCTTT
>NW_008631456.1:19175-33032 GCF_000691845.1 Merops nubicus | reverse complement strand
CTCTGATAAGAGGCAGGGAGTGGTTTAGTCTAAGAACTATGGCTAGTGAAATTATTTCAGAGGTATATGTGTGGGATTTGGAACTGACACCTTTCAAGAACAGATATTGCAGAGGCCCTTGGAGAGATATACTTGTGCCACTAGTCTTATGTACTGTTCTTAACTTCATGTAAAAAAGTATCAGAGAAGAGTGAGAGTGTGAAACCCTGGTCTGGGTTTTGTTTTAACCAACTTATTAAAAAAAGTAAAAATAAAGAATTGACAAGCATATCCAACTGAACAAAACCTTTTACAGTGCAAATTCTCCAACTTACTGCTTAAAAATTTGTGGTGTGCTATGTTCTTAATAATAGGCACACCTTGTATGTAATATTTTATGTATGGCTGACCCTCTCTAATGAGAGATGAACCGTGGCTCTGTGTTTAGTCTAGAGACAATATGGCTCTAACAGTAGCAGGCTGTATAATTGCTGTACTTGCTCCCTGTGGAGCACTGTCTCAGAGTTTATCTGGTTGCTGCTGATGGTGTGCAGCTATTGCAGGGTGCCGATAGATGCTTTGGAAGACAATTGTGAAAAACCAAAGCTGTACAGACGGAGTGACTTTAGAGGTTATGATCATCTTGGGACACATATGTTTGCAGAGGGCCTTTAAAGAAATAAGCAGCTTTATGAAAAAGGAAGGATAAGGAAAAAGGATAAAGGGAAATAGACTAGAGGAGGAAAGAGGAGGGAGGAAAACATGCAAGTTATATGCATGCATATGAGTACAGGGAAAATGGAGCAGCTATAAATCACAGAGGAGATTGCTTTCCCTCACCTCCCCCTCTCGTCTTTTCCTTTGCTATGACTTGCTTGTTATTTGTTAGTTATTTGTTAAGACTTTTTTTTATATACTTGTCACTACAAGAGAGACTACAAAGCCAAGTGATGTCTCTTTGCAAATTGCCCAGTGTTCTGTATGTTCACATTTTTCCATTTATAATACTGTAAAAGAATAAGGGACTTTAGTCTTCTTATAGCCAAGATAGTATACTTCTGATGAGCTAAACAGACCATTAGGACAGTAATGCCTCTTAAAAGATATAAAATATGTGCCACAAAGTGGACAGTGGTAAATCAGCATAATAGGAAAGACTAATGAAAGGAACAATATTAAGTTTTTAATGTGGATTTTAATACTGCTTAATATCATCTGGATTACAGTTGTGTGGTATGATGAACAAATTCAGTAGTCTAAGAAATACATATCTAGTAGAAGTCTATTATTTTTGAAAGACACAGAACGTTATCTATCTGCTAATTACTCATAAGTGCTTTTGTTAAGGACACAAAAAGAAAATACAAAGAGAGCTTGCCTCTAACATTTAGAAAAGCATATAAATTCAAACTGTACCTGTAGAATGTATTGAAAAAAAAAAAACATTTTCACAGAACTACAGAGACATTCCACTGAAAATAAAAAATAGTCCTTTCTGAACACGAATTTCAAAATTAGTTATCTATGTACCAAACAAACTTTCCTTTTCTCAGTTAATCACAATAAAATTTTCTACGTTATACTACCGATGTAAGCAAGTACCTCTTATACAATCAGAAAGCAGAAAAGATGAATGAATAATTTGGGACAAAAACACTTTTCAGAATTCAGATAGCCTTCACAGATCCATTTGAAGATGTTAAATTCTGCACCTCAAACAGCATTATGAATTCTTCTGTGGGATTTTGATTGTGACAGTCTTAACTTCTGTGTATTCATGAAGGCCATATTCTCCCCTAGATAGAAGAGAACCAAGAACAACGTTTATGCCAATGTTTTTTACATGAGTTGTGTCCTGGATGGGATTTTTGGTGGTGCTGTGCAAATGGCCAGCTGTATAACAAGTATACTGGACAAAGTCAGGAGACATCTGTGCAGCTAGACTGCTGCTGGAAGCCTTTTGAAACATCACTGCAACCATCTCCTGAGAAAATCGGGAGAGAGACTAACTTCATTTATGGGCAAAAGAATGGTGTGTAATCATTTTACTGCATTTCTAAAATGGGTTTCTGTGCAGCAAATCGGGCACATTAGTTCTCCACAAACATGCTCAACAAGTTATTAGCAGAGACCTTCCTCTGATGTGAGTTTTGTCCTGAGTCAAAAAATAGATCCTTCAAGTAAATGGGGTATGTAACTAATCCACCATCAAATATTCCAGATGGTGAAAAACACTTAAATCTTACTAATGTTATTAGCATGATTCCACCTTGATGTTTTACATGATGTGATGAACCTTGCTTGTGTACATAGACGTTTGACATCTGATGTAGTCAAACTATTTAGACGTAACTTACTGTTTTACAGACAAAGTGTTTGAACCATATAATTTATCCAGTTCTCATCACTATCTTGCTAGATACATATGTACGCAGAACAGAAATCTGTGCTCAGGACTCTCATGCTGTGGGAAAATGTTTACTGATACTGATATTTTTGAACAGGCATTCTGTTAGTACAGGACATTGAGTAGTTTAGTTCATAATGATATTATCAGTCCAAGAATTACAAAGGTAATTTTATTCCAAGATTCAAGGAAGTGAATGCCTTGATACAATGATTTCCTGATTATTTCTGTGAAGTTGTTTCACACATATTTACTCCTCTCCTGAAACTGATTGCCATATGTAGAAATCTTTTTTTTTTTTTTTTTTTTTGTGACAGACATCTCTGTGGTGCTAATTCCTCTATTGCTCTCTGATAGGAATATTTTTATTTTAGCACTAATTCTGAGTTTGAACAAAGCATTTGGAAAAACTTCACTTGCGCAAAAGCTTAAATCCTTCAAAATGCATTATTACAGAGAATATTAATCTTTATGATAGTCTATTATTGTTTTCCTGTTATTTCCAGCAAACAAATTCATAAAATATTTTTGCAAAAGGCTGTAATTCAGAATTTATGATCTCCCAGTTTTTTGGCACCCAGCAAATGCAAAACAGTCCTTGATAACAATAGTCTAATTATTGGATTTGGTTTTTTTTTAATTTTATTTAGACATTTTGTAAAGCTCTCAGAACTGTTGTAACTCTTTTTCCTTTGAATTCAGCAGCAGCTTTGCCATCAGGAGCAGATTGAGTCAAGTCATGAGCAAACATGAGGACCCTAGCCTTTGTCTCTTAAAAAAAATACAAAAAAAGAGTGAAAGAAGCTCTGAAGCATTTCACCTGCACGTATTTTTATTTCCATTATTCATTAAAAGGACTAAAGATTCGGCTTAATAAAAGAGGAATCTTACGTGTTTTGAATTTTATTAACGTTTTTAAAAATAGTTTGTTGTTCCCAGCTATATTACATTTTTAACAAAGAGCTGTTTGTGATTTACATTAAAAAAAACCAAACAAACAAACAAGCCAAACCTCAGAAGACAAAATTCTACATAAGGTATCCAACCTGTGTGATATCAAATGTTTCATGAAGTAACACGTTACATGATTCTTTTGCTAATACAAATATCAGGAAGAATACAAGTAAGACAGACCATGATTCAGGTTGAAATTTGATTAAACCTTAGAAATTTGAAAGAATTTGATTAGCTTATTAGTCCCCCACTCCTAGTCTGTGAAAAGACTAAAGGTCTGAAGACTACAGAGGACTATTTTTGTCATAACTTTTGACTAAAGTAGAATATTCTGTAAAAACATTATTGTCAGAAGAAACTTAAATTGAAAACTCAAGGATTTTGAAAAGTCTTCTGTTTTCAAAAGCGTGGCATTTAAAGGAGATTCCACAAACTACACACACACACATATATGCAGGCAAATGGCACTTTCTATATGTATGCACAACCCGTAAACCATAAACACAATGACTAGTTCTCCCTGTCTGTAGACTGTAAGCTACTAAAATTGTTCATTTTGAAAAAGTGTGTATCTAGGTAGTTCCTCTTATCTGTTTTATAGAGGAACTCTTTGCTTGACATAGTCTTTGAGAACATGAAACCTTTAAACACTATATAGACTAATTTGACAAAATCTGAAACTGCACATCCTAGTTATGAATGTTTAAAGCTGTGGTTTGGAATTTCATTTTACAGTTCCTGTAAATCTACATTTAAAACAGTATTTACTTACATTTCTCTTCCATTTCCTGACATCTTGAATCCTCCAAAAGGACATTGGGCAGACATTGCACTATAACAATTAACCCTGGAAGAACAGGAAAATTACTTTTGACACTGTGAAACGACTTTTTTTTTTCTTCTGAAAAACCGATGGTTTTCTGTCAATTGTAAAAACCTATGTTGATATTCACAAACTATATCTGAGTAATATATTTGCAAAATTATATGCAGTTCAAGGTTCAGAGAAACAAAGCAATACCATAAACTGGACTTATGATCAGGGTTCAAACACTCCTGCAGAGTGTTCAAGCAGAGTGACAGTCATATCTTTCTCTGGTAGTTATAATAAAACTCCTTTCTAACTAGTACATAAGCTCGCAAACCAAAGACTAGTGACAGTTAAGTCTTCCCAGGTATAATTCAAGTAGATAAATTCAGGATCATTTCAGTATATATTTAGGAAGTTTTGTTTGTACTCAATGTTAAATCATGTTCTGTATCGTGATTGAGAATAAAAATGCAAAAATAATAAATAAGAACATTATTTCTCAGGGGAATTTGTAGTATGAAGAGCTTTGGTGGAATGTGCATCCTGCTCCCGAGCCGAGTAGATCTTTTTGCCTTGCAACATTGCCAAATCAGCTATTCTCTATTTTCATATCTCATAATTTCTCCTACTGCCAGCCTGCTGGCTTCAACAAGAGATTCTGCTCATAGTTAAGGATTTATAGACAGACCAGCAAACACTTAAGAATGAAAAAAACAGAGATTCCATTTCATTTTAAGCTTTCTTCCCTTTAAAGAATACCAACTCCTAAGTTAAAACTGTTGACTCATTTTTAGAAAGCATATACTTTTAGGCCACAGGACCTAGGCAGGCATTTGTGCAGGTTGCGTGAAATGTAAATTCAAAACAAGCTTTGCATTCATATAAAATTGGTTGCTATCTTTCTGATGCATTCAGACAAGTGCAGGGAAATCCAACTACCTGTCTTTGATAGTCATTAGATTCAGTCTGCTGTTCCTCCAAGCTTTCAGCCTTCCATGTCTCAACCTTTGCCATTCCAGCTCCACACAGGTTTCCTCCTTCTTTTCCATTGTTTGAAATATTTATCCTTGTACTTGTAGCAGTTCTTTCCCCCTTGCATTTCCTTCTTTATTTCAATCACATTCTATAAATCCTCTCCATCACAGGTGGTGTTTTGCCCATATTAATGGCCACAGAACATCAGATAATTTCTATGTACAGAAAATGATCCCTGCAAATTAAGTATGTATTGGATGATCTTCAGATCCTGAACAGGTAGGAAATTGGCACTCTCACTGTCTCTCATCCTTTTGTCTCTTTTCCTTTCTGACAACTCAATTTCCTTTTTCGTATTAAGTTTGCAAGGCAGTTGTGTGAGGATTTACAAGTCGTATTTATTTAAAAGCACATTACGTACGGAAATAGGAGAGGAAGAGAGACATAGGAGGATGGCACTAATCTACCCCTCTAAAGATAACAAGGAATTGAAATATAAAGGTATATCCCCCAGAGAAATTTTAATATGACCTACAGTTACTGCCATTGGCACCTGCAGTTCTGAAGGAGGAATTAAAACCACCATTACTTACCATACTGTTCCAGCCTGAAGAGCAGCTGCAAATGTCAGTGCTTTATCAATGTCTTTGGTAAAAACTGCTGCTGCTAAGCCGTAAGCAGTATTATTTGCTCTCTTGATAACTTCATCTATAGTTTTAAACTTCATGATTTGTTGAACAGGTCCAAATATCTGTTTCAGACATATGTATACATATCAAGTGGACTAGTGTAGCTTACTATTGTAAAGAATTTATATTTCAAAAAATTATTTCTGTCAGATGACCTCACTCCTGAATTCATTCAGTGAGGAGCGTACATCTCATAACAGAGTTGTAAAAAGGATTATAAATTCACATAAAGACAAGATTTTTGTAATGCAGAGCAAATCAAGATAGTCTATGATAATTAATAAAACAATAAATAAATAAATTACAAAAGCAAAGAAATAGAGATAAAAATAAATTACCACCATAAACATAATTAGCACAGAGTCACAGTGTGTTACATTTTTATACCGGTTACCAATGAACTAGTATTTTCTTAGTAACCGCCGGTTTTACAGCTAAGAGTCATTCAGCGTTTCCTTCCCTAAACTTTCAATTAGACTTTTATCTCTGCAGGTAGCTGCACAACTGGGCATGTACACGAAGTGTAACTCTGCTTTCCGTAATAATCCCTCAGGCTTGGTTTCCCATTACCATTGCTCTGCGTTCTCAGACAGAGGTGCCCATGCCCACCGCATAGTGCCAAGGCTGTGGTAGGGCAGGGAGGGCATTACCACATCTAATTATTTTGGCTGCAATAGATTGTGGTCTTTCCACTTGATTTTCCTGGGAAATATTTAGTTCTAGTTTTTATCTAGAGTTGCAAGTATTGACTTACATAGATCAGAAAATGACTGAATGTTCCCTCACTGTTCAAGCTGTGAGTGTCAGAACCTAGTTATTCTTTAAATTGCCTTGGGTCTCTAGGATTTCATTATTCAATACACACAAAATAGTGTAAAAGAAGCAGTTCTTATACTGCTGACACAAAAGAAACTGATAGATCTGTGAAGAAACATGCCTATGTGCAGTTTTCTGCCTGCCTCTTGGACTGGCAGAAGCAATCCAAATTATTTCCCATACAGGTCTGGTTTTTTTTTTTTTTTTTTTTACAGCTCTCTCTACATCACAATTATCTCTAGCTGCTTTAGATTTCATTTTAACTAGCTTGTTGCCTTTTAATGCTAGGTATGTTCAGCAGACTGCATCAGCAGTATTGCTTCCTACATAACAGAACACCTGGATTTGCAGTAATTTTGAAGGAGCTTTCCAGTATGAGGAATTATAATGGACACTAATTACAGCACAACTGCAGCAGTTATTAATCAAGATGAATGCAAAAAATCACAGAAAGAAGACCATGACTGGGCTATGAAGCTATGTTTACAGAACTGTTTTTCTCAATGTCTTAGCAGCTCTGCACTCCTAAATATCTCCTGTTCTTTGCAGATGATCACTGATATCCTGGCACTATAAACTTAGCTGGGTCAGTAAAATTTCCTTCAATTTTGTGTAGACATGTCTGTGAACTGGGCTAGGTTAAGTAACCCTGCAGAGTCAAAAACTCCGCTTTGCTGTAATTTGCACCAACAAAATGCCTGTGGAAGAACAATCCAACTATTTTCTCTTGTTGCAGAATAGCTGCTTGGTGCATATTGTGCCCAAAACCCAACTTAAGAGACTCCTTAGGCAAGTATAAAGAGTTCACAAGCTGTGCCCTCAAGATTTGCTTCTGTGTTACAGGTTACTATGACTCTGATATGTGAGACATAGGCAATATGGTGTGATATAAATAACCTGAATCTCAGTGTTTCTTACCTACTGTCAGTTTAAGCTGGGGCCTTTGCTGTCAGGCCAGCCTCATACCCCTCTCCCTCATCCCTGCTGAGTTGGTGAAACAGTCATCAGAAACCAAGAAAACTATTTTAAACACCACCAGGATGGAACAACAGATTTACGGAGAGCACTCTGATGCAGCCACTTGACCTTCTAAATTAATATTTTGCACACACATTTAAACAGATAATCTCCAGTGAGAGTACAGACTGCCAAGAATTTGTTTACCTCTTCTTTGGCAATGCGCATATCATCCGTAACATTAGAAAAAACTGTTGGCTGGATGAAGTAGCCTTTGTCTCCCCATGGACCTCCTCCACATTCCAGTTTGGCTCCTTCTTTTTTCCCACTCTCAATTAGCTCCAGGATTTTTTGAAACTGCTCCTTATCAATCTAAGTGAGAAGATATTATAGGGATGAAAAAAGGACATGCTGATAACAGTTGTTCTTCTAACTCATTAACCAAAACCCAACAATGTTCCAGTTATGTTCACTTGCATGTGTTGAAGTGAAACAGCTGGAAAGCCTTGCAAATAGTTTTGCCATTAACTTCTCCAAACTTCTGAGGCTTTTCCCACACAGACCAATAATCAGCAATTTTGACATGGTAGAATCAGCTGGAAAGGGACTGTTTTTCTGTCTTTCTTCAGTAAAAAAAAGGAAAAAAAAAATCTATAAAATGAATTTTTTATATTTCTCCCAGTACTCTTCCAAACTGCAAAAGGTTCATCAAAATAAAAATTGCTGACCTTGATTCTACAAAAGTAAGAGAGGGCTTCATCTAGCCAGTAAGACTCTTCTGTACTTCGTGGCAGATTGGTCATGCTGTTTTCCTAAACTATTAAAGACTGTTAAAAAGCAACAATAAAATATAACTGAAATTCAATGTTGTTCTCAGTTCATTCTGATTTATTATTGGAAAAAAGACACTGAAGTTTGTGCTTTGTGAAATATAAATGGCAGAATGTTTATGGTGTGAAGCCAATCTCTGCTGCTCCACTTGCCCAAGTCTACCAAAAAACTCATATGCCAAGCATACTGCAGTTTGGCACATCGATATAACAAAATACATGGTCTTTGGCTAAAAGAGGACTTTATGGTGGCAGTACAATAGGGGCATATATTTCTCTAACTTCTTCTAGTTTTCAGTGATGAAGTGGATAAAAGGAAACAATGTAAATGGGGACCAGAAGCAGATTGCATGTAATTTCATCTCCTCCCCTCTTTGAATCAATCGATCACTTCAGACTTGAAGGGAAATTGTGCAGAAGATAAAGTTTATGTCAAGATATTTATTCAATTCAAAGCTTATTTGGTACAGGCCTCTTACATCCTTTTTTTTTTTTTTTTTTTTTTTTTTTTTCTCATTTTCCTGATTCTTTCCTATACTCTTTCAGAGTTCAAGTCCTCTTTTCAAGTTCTGGTTAATGAAAATATGAGATTACTAAACCACGGCATGTAGGAATGTAGTTTAGTGATGACCTGGTAGTGCTAGGTTAACAGTGGGACTTGATGATAGTAAAGTTCTCTTCCAATCAAAATGATTCTATGATTCCATGATTCTACTTCTGCAGGAACTCTTGCACAGAAGCTTCTTCTCTGTGATCATACTCATCAGTCAGCAGAGTAGATGTGTATCTTATTCTCTTAATTGTGCAATAAAAAGGTCACATTTCAGCTTAAGCAATAAGTTTTACCATGGTCACAGAACACAACAATGTTTTCAAAGATTCTGGGGAATCTTGGATGTGTATTAGACTAAACAGCTCTTCAGCTAATGCTGTGATAAAAGCTTGTATTTATAAGGATATGAATTTATAAGGAGGTGATTTTTAATTCTCTGTGTTTGTTTTGTCATTTTGCTTTCAAACAATTGCCTTACTGCATGCTGAAGACATAAAATTCCTGCTACCTTGGTGGTCAAATATCTCTTGCACAGAAACATCTTGAAGAGAAGACGAGGTTTAAATGAGAGAGCTCATGTTACTGTCAATTGTTCCTTTGTTATTATTGTAATAATTATTTTTCATGATAATTTGTGAATTAGCATATATACAAGCATTTGAATTCCAGTAGGGCCTTTGGCTCTTCTTTGGTGCCCTCTGTGCAGAGCTACCCAACTTTGCTGCCTGAGGCTGGTGCTGCCCCAGAGGGCATATGAGCTGGAGGACAAATATGGCTTTCAGGGAGGCTCTATGACAAAAGAGCATGGTGAATATGCCAGATACAGCCTATAATTTTTTTGTATTTCCAGAAAGAATTAGTCAAAGCACAACAGGGAATTTGAAGACAGAGAGATATTTAACACAATCTCCACAAAAGAAATGCACCTAAACCACATAGTTACAATTTTCCATTAAATGGGATCATATAATTTCTAAAAAAGTGAAATTTTGGTAGCCTGTGAAAAATTTAAGATATCTGCTAAAGCTTGCTAAGAAGGAAAAGAGGTCAAGAAAGGCATATTATGAGACTGGAGGACAAAAGGGTTCATGCTCTTTTAAATGTCTTCAGTAACGCTTTTTTTTCCCACTTATTTAACCTTCCTTTTTTTTGAAGTAGAAGTTTACTTTCGTCTCTCACTTAAATTGCTAGCATGAATTACAAACTCAGAGGATTCCTGATAGTTTTGTATTAGTTGTACACCAGACATATGGAATTTACTTGTTTTAATCTTCCTGTCCTCTGGCTTTTAATTTTATTCAGCTGAATATAGCCTGTAAGCAAGACATATTGCAGGGTACCAAAATAATAACCCTATTATTTTTAAATTCTCCAGGGCTTGCTTGGCTTGGAATGACGTTTTCTAATTTACTTAGTGTCTATGATTATACAAAAAGACTGTGATAATCAATGAAGAAAATTACATTATCAAATATGTGGGAGCTGCTTTGTCTCTGGCTTTTGCTTTGTCTCTGGTTTTTGCTTTGTCTCCAATAGAGTTCCTTTATTCTAGAACAATAAAACAATGCATAATAGTTCTGCCAAGAAAGTATATGTCCTGTAGTACAAACTGACATGGGAATAAGACTCTAGATGAAAACTAATTTATCAATGCTCTAATGTTATCCACTGAGTCCACAGCATTGTGCTAGCTACACTTTTTAATTTTGCATTTTAGCATTCAATTAATAAGGAAGCTGTTTGCATAACCTGTTAACATAAACATAATAAAGTACAAAATGATGAATTTTAATTGTGTAATATTCTAAAACTGAACAGCATAATGAAACACAGGCACAGTGAAAAAGGGGGCAAGGCACTATTACACTTTATTTCCTCAAGCTACTCTCTCACAGTGGCAATATTTTAATATATTAGCCATCTTTGATATGGGTGATCATACTTGCACTTTTACAGCTGCTACACTGAAGCTTACTCAAAGCATTTTGGTTCTCATGCAATTGTTCCTACTCCATAATAAAGGAACCAGATAAGAGAAAGAAACCACACCCTTAGGCCTACAATAGTGGCACAATCAACCATCACTCCACTTTGCTCGTCCTGGTCCTCCAAACTAACCACTGGACAACTGTACTTAGTCTTAAAACTAATGCAACAATAGGTTTAGCAGTATATTAAACTGGTACAAATATATCTGAAACCTGTAACATTGCTTACTTGAGGACCTTGCTGTACACCAGGCAACAGAGGGTTCCCAAGAGTGTACTTTTTAGCTCGTTCAATGCTCCGACGAACAAACTCATCATAAATAGGCTCTTCCACAAAAATCCTAGATCCTGCTATACAACACTGTCCCTGGTGGTAGAACAGACCAATATGTGCAAATTCCACAGCAGTGTCCACTGCAAAGAAATGGAGTTGTCATGAGATTGTAAACTTGAATGTCACACCATAAATTCTTTACAGACCTTTGTCACCCCATCTCATTTCCCCTTTTAACAATTTTTATTTTTATGGCCCTTTAAAACACAGGTATTCGTGCATTTACTTATGTTCAAAACTGCTCTTACAAATAGTAGCACAGTACACTCACATAAAAACACATACAAACGATCCCTGTGAAATGCAGATTCAACATGGTTTGTCCATCAGCAGGACCAAAAGGAGTGTTAAGCTAGAAAGGTAATAAACCTGTGTAAGATCCATCTAGCTGCTTGTGGTTGTAGTCATGATCCATGGTAAGGGTGAACAGGTTGTCAGAGGTTCATATTCGTTTGGAAGCCACCAGTTTTTGGTGGCAATCTAACTTAAAACTACAGTGACTGTGAAACATTAGAAACTACTCCCTCATTAAACAGATACAAATAATTTACTGACAAAGAAAAGATCATAGGACTTGCAAAAGAAGCAGATTTATATATAATAAGATGCTACTAACGGTCTGCATCTGCAAATATAATGTTAGGACTTTTTCCTCCAAGTTCCAAAGTAACTCTCTTCAGATTGCTCTTCCCTGCTGCTTCTTTAATCAGTTTGCCAACCTAAAAGGTAGAGAGAGGACAGCTTCATCTCAAAATGTTATGATTTCAACAACACTTCTCTAAGTTCCTCAAAACTGGTACTAAGTTCAGAGTTGTCTACTATCCCAGTAACTCTAGAAATAAAAAATAAATTTTAAAGAATATTGAAGCGTCAGGGTGCAGACGACTTGCAGTCTGCAAATGAGGACTGCTTTTTGGAAGAGTTTCAGAGCTTCCTCCTGGACACACTCATGTTAACGGCCAAAGTTGTCTGCAGTTTTTTGGTTACCGTCTTGCTACTTGCTTGGGTCTATAATCTAAAGTAAGCACTGATTTCTGCTCTGCCAGTCACTCCTATTGGCTTGAAATTCCCCTGTTTTATAAATGGGAAAACCCTTTGATTCATGAAGTGTATGAGACAAAAAGATATCTACACTGCCTGCATGGCCAGCTCTTCCTAATTCCAGTTTCTTCCTTATAAGAAAGAAGTAAAAGAAATGGACACTGCAAGGCAGAACCCCTACTCTGCTTCTTTCAGTTGATGGAATAATTAAAGGAACTACTACGAATTGTCCTGGAAAAACTGTGATAAAAAATAGCTTCCTCCCTCCTGTTTTCATTTCTCACTTCTAAATTACAGTCAGAAGAAGACCATCACGAAAGTGTATGAATACAACCTCTGGTCCACCTGCCTTTGGAGGGGCATGGGACACAGGGAATTGTAGCTGTTACTGTCCATTGGGAACATCTGTAGGATATTTCTCAGACCTCAGGTTTTGAGTTATTTTAGAGCTAAATGTTTCTACGAGTAAACATAGCTCTTGCACTCAAGTGTGTATTGATCCTTGATATAAGGCAATGGTATTTATCTCTGGAGCGTACATCCAACAAGTTAAGACACTGGCAGCTCTTCCATGTAGCATGTGTACAGACAGATAATATAATGTACTGTGTTAGGCACACAGTTATATAATGCCTGCACAGAGAAACCTTTGATCATATCACTCAGAGTTCAAAGTGAAGGTTTGGAAAAATTAACAGTGACCTTCCTTTGAATTCTTTAACCGATATATGTTCAACTACACTGCTAAGACCATCCATATGATCATCAGTATCATTTAAATATCAAAAAGCCATCTCCTCAGCTAAGTGTGTGCAGAACCAGGAATGAGATTTCTGAATCACCTTCCTACCATCCTGTTAATAAAATTAAATAGAATGAAACACAGCCTGTTTCACTTTTTAAATCTCTGGAAATAATTGTTCTTAAAAAAACAGAAGCAAACAATTATGAAAATGTTTTCTTTTTAAAGGTCAAGACTTAAAATAGCCTTGGTATACTAGAATTTGTTGTATCTCATGGAATGTCTTTTGTTTGAAGGGCTTTCCCGAAGTACAAACATAGTTTAAATATGTTTAAAGTTAATAATAACCAGCAAATCATTAAACAGACTTTGTTTAACAAACTGGCAGCCAGAAAAAAAGAAAAAAGAGTTAAAATAGCTACTTAGAACAAGTTAGACATTAAATCATTATTGGGAATCAGAGGCACACACTTCCTGCTTCTGTTTCCTTGCATTCATTATAGTACCTCTGTAGAGCCTGTGAAGGCTACTTTATCTACATCCATGTGGTGAGAAATTGCTGCTCCAGCGGTGGGTCCAAAGCCTGGCACAATGTTCACAACTCCAGGTGGAAATCCTGCCTGAAACAGAAGAGAGAACCCTGTCAACTTTGGGAGGCATATTGAGGAGAAGAATATCCCGTATAGTCTTACTTCTCTTTTCAGTTCTTCAGCAATCTTTTCTCATTCATACCATTATTCTCAGCAACAGAGCTCCAAATGTGTTCATTCTCACATGATTT
>NW_008631456.1:17113-19144 GCF_000691845.1 Merops nubicus | reverse complement strand
CTTTCCCTCACTTGTTTTTTAGGCTATTGAAATGGATCTTTTTTTCTTTAAAAACTAAACTAAACTAAATTAAACTAAACTAAACTAAATTATTTTAGCTCTTTTTTGGTGCCACTGCCAAGGAATAATTATTTTTTTTTCTTCCCCAGTCAGATGTGTAAAGAAAAAAGATTATTTAATTTCATAAAGTTATTCGAATTATCCTGTTTGCTTGCTGGCTTTTTGTTATTCCTGATTCTAGATGGTGTCTAATTAATGATCTGCTGACTTACACGGAATTAAATTACAAAAAGTGTTTGAAACAGTACTTCAAACTCAATGACTTCTCTTCTTCCTCTGGATGTGGGTTGAATGTAGACAATGGAATGTGAATTTACAGCACAAGAGACAGTTCAGCTACTAAGTGTGGAGAAACTGGCTACCTGAGATATGCACAGTTCCACTATCTTGCAAATTTTTCATTTAAAGAGGGTTTTTCACTGGGCAAAATCAAATCTACTGTTTCCCACCAATTCTGTATTATATATGTTCCATTTATTGGCAAAATAATTCACATTCTTCCAACAGCTTGGGCAAACTTCCATGGATGTGTGAAGTGTGGCTGGATTTCCTGTCTGCTTATGAAGCAGCTGTGGGATCTGAACGGCACTTGCAGGGCAAGCATAGAATTAAAAGACCAAAAAGACATATCTCCTGTACTATCACTTAAAAGACTCCCTTTTTGGCATTAAACGGGACTTTGGAATTATATGCAAAAGTTTAATTTTCATTTGGAAAATGGTGAATTTCAGCTGGTGAGTTACAGCTCCTAAATCTCATGCCCTGCTTTATGGACACCAGGCAATTACCTTTGTTTGAGCCACTTCAGTTCCTTACCAGTTCACGTTCGGATATATTCTATAAATGTTTTTCATGATCATTTAATATTTAAGATTAATATTTACCCCAGAATTGATAAGACAATGGGCTTCCTTCCATCTGCTTAACAGTGATATTCTTAAGCTTCTCATCCACTTGAACTGAATGAATGGGTGAAGTGAGAACTGTCTTGCCTTCTACTAAAAATGCTCTAGCATTATACTTGCCGTTACCACTCTGTAATCATAAGTGTTCATACAAAAATGGACTACTGATCCCATTTCTGCTTATAAACTCTCAGGATATCAGAATAGATATTTCATTACACTTGAAGCAGAAATGAGTTACTTTCCCTATAAAGTTACTTTTTCAGAGAAATATACTTTCAGACACTTATCATTAAAAGTTAATAGACAAGGTCTCTCTGATATTTTATTTCAAGCAAATCGCCTACCACAATATTATTGAGTAGCATTTACTATGTAATACAATAACACTAGGACATGGCTCTTTCCTTGTACTCATTTATTTTTTGTGAAATATTAACGCATATCCAGTCAGCATGCTCTGCTGAGTCATTGTTTTGAAGCAGAATAATAAAATACGCCAAGTCATTTCCATTAACACTCTGCAAGGTTACCATGCTGGTGATTATTGACAACTGTGCCAACTCTTCAAACATGTTAGATTACATTTGTTGATTTTATTAGGAAGCAAGACAGCTAAACTATTTAACTGCTTCTTAGGTGTTTGCTGGGCTAGGCACAATAGTCAACACAACTTTGGAGACACTGGAGAAACTATGACACTTCTTGTGCTCAAGAGCACAAAGTGCATTCTCAACCTTCTGTGTGAAGAGAGTTCACAAGTTTGGCAGTAGCCACCGGTTCAGTTTTACAGCTCTCTGTTAACAATAAAACCAGGTGGATGAAAACTTTATTCAGTTTACAGAATGATAATAGTTAGCTGTGCAAACAAGTTGTTTTCTGTGATAACTGTTCTGATGAAGTCACCCACCTCTATGTATTCTGCCCTTGACTCCTTGTTTGCTTTTGACTTTGAAGTGTACTGTGCTTTTGTAATACAAATATGTTTGCCAAGGAATGGAGTTTACTAAATTGCTGGTTTTTTTTTTTTTTTTTTTTTTTTTTTTTTTTTTTTTTTTTTTTTTTT
>NW_008631456.1:16169-17082 GCF_000691845.1 Merops nubicus | reverse complement strand
GGAGTTTTCTTAATTTCTTTTTTTTTTTTTTTTGTTTTTTTTTTTTTGTTTGTTTGTTTGTTTTTTTGTTTGTTTGTTTGTTTGTTTTTGTTGTTTTTTTTTTTCCCCCTCTGTGTGTGTGTGGACTAGGCTGAAAGACATGCATGCTTTTGCCCTGGATATGCACTATTGGTTTACACTAAGGCAAGTTCCACAGTACAAGACTGGACACGCAATGAGAAGTATTTGCAGAGGGCAGCCTGGCTTACATTACCTCTGGCATTTTAGCTGCACTACACCTTTGCATTTCTGAGAAGGGCAAAAAACTGTTGTTGATGACTTACCTCTTTAATTAAGGATCCCATGTAAAGGGCAGTAAGTGGAGTTTGTTCTGCTGGTTTGACAACCACCGTGTTTCCACAACAAAGGGCAGGAGCAATCTTCCAGATGAACATAACCAATGGGAAGTTCCACTGAAAAACAGATGAGAAGGTGTATCCTATTTCTAATGCATCACTACATTGCCTTTGTTTCTTTCAATGATAATAGTGCAAACTGTCAACTGAGAATTGTGATCAAACTCTTTGTTGAAGACTTTCTAGAATGAAGGTATTTTGAAAAAGCAACTGGCAAGCCACGTTATACAAAGATCAGTGAGTCTCGTGAATATGAGTCCAGGGGATCCAAGGTTTTATTTAAAAGCTCAGGAGACAGTAAGTGTGCTCCTCTAACAATGCTTACAAAAAAATTGCTGGATTAGTGGTGAAACTGGGAGTTTTGCTATCTTAAATGATAACATTTGTCATCAGTTCAGTTTTCTAAGGGAGACATGGTAATAACAAGTAACTCTGTCCTTGCTCTCTTCCCTGAATATTTCACTAGCAGCTCTCTATTGTGTTCAATCCAGCCACACTGCAGAGCAGCTGATTCCTTT